>NW_022988098.1:5842350-5973201 GCF_902827165.1 Trematomus bernacchii
ATACAACATTACGTGTTGATAGAAATCAACACGTAATGAAATAAGACCCCACGGTGTGATGATTGATAGGTGTGTGGGCTGTCTTTCATTTTGACACACAGAACAATGGGGGCTATCCACCCTTATCCACAATGTAAAGTAATTCACACAGCCTCTTCCCTCTTCTCTCTGTGAGGAGCAGCAGGTTCAGCTTTCAGAACAAAGTAACAAAAAACTAAAATGGCATTAATTTTTTTAAATATGTCGTGTAGTAATAGATATTTTTTTTTCTTCTCAAGAGAGTAACAGAATGTGTATTTTATGTTAGCATTTCAAAAAATCTCCTGGGGGAGAATCCCCCCAGACCCCCCCCCTGCAGGGGTTGGGTTTTCAGCATCTCAACTCTTTCACCTGTGGGGAAATTGCCGGATTGGCTCCAGGTCGCCCTATTTATTTACTAAAAGACAAATGTGCCTTTTTATTTCATACATACTCAATTTTGATTGAGACATGGAAATAATCTAAACCTCACGCATGGCGTTTCACTGTCAAGGGGGGCGATATAGCGTGTATGTAATGACATTGCAAATATATACATCACCTTGCAGATGCCAAGCAACCAATAGGCGCGTTCACACCGGAGTACTTTTCGCCGTACTTTTCCCGTTTAGTTCCGTTAGTACCCCTTATTTTGCGTTCACACCAAAAAGAGTACTTAGTGCCGGGAACTTTTACCCCCATTTGTAGTGCCTGCTAGAGAGGTGGTACTATCCTGGGGAGAAAAAAGTACCAATTTCTATTGGCTGGGCGAATTGCAAACCACGCCCTGTAAAACTCTGAAAAGTTTTGTGGAGCCGCCATTGTATTTGCTGGCATTAGCATTATTAGCATTAGCATTAGCCCCGCGCACCAACGGAGAGAGAATAACTTATGGCAACACAAAAAAAAACATGGGAGCGGTGGAGTGATGAGGAGGTGTCGGCGTTCTGGCGATTTACTCCGAAGGAAGCCAGTCCCCAATTCCGGGGACTTCTGGCCGGGGACTTCGGGTGGCAGTATACGCCGTGAAGTGGTTTGCGGCCTGCCAGTAAACCCAAAGCAGAAGAAGACAAAGTGACGTCAGCGGCTCATTTGCGTAATCTTCCCTCAGGGAACTTATTCCGGTGTGAACGCGATCTGTACTTAGTTCCATGGGGGTACTAAGTGCCGGGGCACAAAAAGTGCCGGCACTAAGTACGGCAAAGTACTTGGTGTGAAAGCGGCTAATGGAGACATACAGAAGTACCAGCTGTTAACCTGTTACGCACGGCCCCCCCGGTACTGGGCGGATAAACGCGTCATTTGCAGGAAACAACGTCTAAGGGATCTTAATATTTAATAAACTATGAATGTTTTATATCCATGTAACGGGAAGAAACTCAGCTAACTGATCTTTTTAATTTTTTTTTCCAAAGAAAACCCACAATGCTAGCACTCAGCTTCTGAATTAGCCACGAGCGAAAAAATGTAACCTAAAACGGCACTTAAACTCACAATAACTCCCTTATTACTTATCCTAGATGCACAGCCAACCACTCGTTTTTGGTGTCCTGGAGACACAGAATCTGTGTAAAAAACCTCAACACTCAGTGATAAACATTTGCGACGCTATAAACGAAAGCGTACATCATAACATGTGGAGCTAGGTAGCTAGAAACGCTAACATGGCTTACCTTGGTCAAAACTGGTCTTCAATGGCATTAAAACGATAAAAAAAACGATGCTGCAGTTAATCCATAGGTTCATCCAATGTATCTGTGCCCTCTTTGAAATTATTTCTGATAATCCATAAGCAATAAAACTGCTTTTTAGTTTCCAAATGCCAGAGCTAGAATGTAGCTCCACTCTGCTTTACATTTACATGCGTGCCGCCCCCACCTTTTCTCTTCACAATGAGTGTGTGTGTGGGCCTCCCCCTTCAATTCTATTGGCTCTAACGGTCAGAAAGAGGTGTCAACCATCAAAATCGAGCAAGGGGGGCCAGAGATATGGAAAAAAAAACATTTTCACCCAAATCACCTCAGAGGTGGGGTGGTTTTGGCTAAACCTCTCTAAAAAGGTCAAATGTCACTTGTTTTGCATCAATCTTGATACAGGGTACTTATTATATGTTGTACTTTGGATTCCTAAAGCTTTTAGTCTACTAACCGATCATCCAAGGGTAGTTTTTACTATCTGTAAAAAATAATTTTTGGACGGACACTATAATTTACAGTTTTTTACTATGTAAAATCTGAATTTTCTTTAAAATAAAAAACATTTATATTGATTCTGACACTTCTACATCCAACTCACAGATGTAACCTTGCTTTGATAAAATAAATTATTCATATAACCCTTTTAGAAGTTAAGTTGTAGTCATTTGTTTTGGGCATGTCATTTTCGAGCCTGAAACATGAAAAACAGGCTTGGTGCTTAACAGGTTAAACCAGCTGTATTTTACCTTGTCACATGACTTTAAAAGTAGACATGGAACAAGGCTTATGAACTACCAGCCTATTCAAAATTAAACAACTGGGACACAAAAGTCCCTACAGTAGATCATGTGATTATTACCATTTATTTTATTTATGTAAAAAATGTCACAGCATTAACAACGGTCTGACAAGCAACATCATCTTTCTCATGTTGAAAAACAGGCAATGTGAAACATTACACTGTACTGTACAAACAGCTTAATTTTTATTAATTATCCATAACTACTAAGCCAGCATTTGCCTACAATGGATGCTGAACATGTCCTAACCATGAAATGTTAATGTGGTAACATGTACACTAAGTGGTTAGCTTAAGGAATTCTTAATGTCTACATAAAATGAGTAACCATTAAATATAGCCTACGCAACCACAGATTCACACAACTTCGGATGAGGAAAATGTTCAATTTATGGGCTGATATGGCTACACGGACCAACACTATGATTATTTTGAATTACTGTAGAGTACATCATGCTTATTTGTAACAACAGCTGAATTATTATGGCAAAAGTATACCTCAGACATTTATGGTTTAGCTTGACCGTTGGTTTTATAAAGCACTTAGCTAACATTAGCTTACCACACTGTAAGGCACTAGAATGTAGCCTATGGTTTGAAGTGTACCGACTGACCTATGAATATGTAACAAGTAGAAATATAGTATTGCTTTACATCCATGCCTTTTTCGGTCAGAAACTCAGTCAGCAGGTACCGCTTATCTTGCTAAGCTAGTTAGCTTGAGCTACACTTGTTTAAGCTGTCTTTTTGACTGTTTCTCAATGACTATGGTATTAATACGCTAACGTAAGGCGATGTAACTGCTACCGTAAGGTGTTGTAGGCCTAATTGTAATAGTACACTTATATAAAAGGATTACTCTTTTGGGAGTTTTACCTTTTGTTGTTGTCTGTTGTAGTTTGTGCACATTTAGTCTATTTTTCAAATGCTGAAACATATCAGGAAGTTAAGATGCCGATTTATTATTATTTGAACATGTTACTGCACTTTTCATTTTAATACAACGTGTAGTCTTTCTTATATTTCTGTTACAAGTTGTTCCAACAATATTATTTCACTACAAACAGCCTACAGCAGAGCCAATGAGAATAGTTTTTTTTCTTACTTTTCTAAAACTCTAGGCTAAAATATGTTCACCACTGATTCAGTAATATTGATGGATTTACTGACCTGACATGAACATCAGTTACTTTAATGATCACTGAATTAGAGAAGTGCTGCAGAGTCAAGACAATCAAAAGCTGTATCATCAATAAGTGCAAACTGTAGCAAGAGGCTGGGAAGTTAGGAAGGCAAAAAGAGGGAAATAAAATGTGAACAAATGAAACTGTCTGGAAATTATAAGCTACTACACCTTCGAGCAGCCTTTTATAAACTATATCACTACAGGCAGGAGGTGGAATTAGCCGAGGGAGCTTGTAAAGATGTAATGCAGAGCGAAACATTTCACACAGGCTTGTAAAACAGGTTGTCGGGATAATGGAGATTTACAAGAACATTCTTTTACAGAGATGGGACATATAAAAGTGTTTCAAGTAAAACAAAAAAAGAGATCAGACATATTCAACATTTTATTTAAATAATACATCAGGTCAAGTTAATATCAATTTGCTTATGGGCCAAATAGTTTGAGCCCTCAACACTGCCCCCTCCCAACCAGGACCAGAAGATTCAAGGCTTTTATTGTCATTTGTACATAGCTACATTGTAGTTATGACAATAAAAATCTTAGGTCAAAGGCTCAAGAAGAACCCTAACCCAGGCTGTGAAGAGGGGGAACAATCACATCCTCAAATGTAACTCTCAACATTGGAGTCCCTCAGGGCTGTGCGCTCGGCCCTCTCCTGCAATTAAAGTAGGACTGCATGGCCACTCATAGCTCCCACACATTATTAACTTATCTGATGTAAGGTCTGTAATGGGCCTGATCACCGATGGGTGAGCAGACGACCTACAGAGAGGAGGTTAGAGCCCTAAGATCTTTTCGCCATGATAAGAACCTCCATCTAAACGTCTGCAAAACTATATTAATAAAAGGTCCATCTTATCTTATATCAGAAACTGATATTTTCTTTGAGACTAGGTTAAACACATTTCAAACAGACTGAATCCAGAGAAAAAAAAGTTGCATCTCTCTTTAGGGTCATTTCTATGATCATAGTGTTGTCCATGACAATCATTCAGCTTCTAAGTGCAATTGTATTGGATGTACATGCACAGTGCAGAGAAAGGATTACATTGCTTACAGTTTGGAGGATGCTGCACTCTTGCTCAATACTGGACCAATTTAAAAAATGGTTGTCCCCATTAGTCACAACACATGGGAAACATGGTTCCAGGTTGTAACATACCAAAGTTACTTTTTAATGAGCATTGCTTAAGAGATCTAAGATTGTAATTGCAATCAACTGCTTCCCTGTAATTGCTGTGCACATGACAATAAATAACTTTTAACTGGGAGTTATATATGGTCATTATGGTTAGGATATTGGGGTTCTATGTACAGTGACAGATGTCACTGTATCTGGGTCAGGGCTTTTCTCTCATGTTGACTGGTTTCATCTACTGCCTTTCCCATGGGTTATGCTCTTTCCACATGCTTGCATATATTTAATATTTATATTTTGTATCACATTTGTGGCTAATGTTGCCATTTCTGCACCATTGCAGGCAGAGATGGCAAAAGTACACACATCCTTTACTCGAGTAGAAGTACAGATGCTCGTGTTTAAAAATACTCTGGTAAAAGTAGAAGTACTGACTAAACTACTTTACTCAAGTAAAAGTAAAGAAGTCTGTGTTGAGTATGGCGTGAGTGTTACATGTTGTGTTACATGTTGTGATTATGGATGCTGCCCCTCATTTCTGTTATGTGATTGTGATGTGCTATATGTGACATGTACTGTATGTAGTAACGCATGTTGTTTATTATTCTCTTTTATCCTCTCTTATCCTTTCGCCTGTATCTACTTGTCTTTCATCCTTTTTATTTTATTTTATATTTTGTTATAACTAATGCTGTTGATATATTGTGATTTTAAGGGTGTCTATTACCATCTGGCCGGGGACAACAGCTGGAAATTAGCCATGTCGGCTAAAGCTGCTCCATTTACTGTTTTTGTGACAGTTCATCGATGGGGACTGTCCACGACACTATAAATAAATAAATTAAACTAAAATTAAAGTATGGGCTTCGAAATGTACTTAAGTAAAAAGTACCCATAACTACCAGCTGTTTTAAAGAGTACCTGACCTCCCTTTATATTAATAGAACAATAATGTCATTGTTAGCTAATGAATGTTTCCATGCTGAACAACGGCAACATGACAACGTTTTCATTGGTCCCTCTTCTTTAGTGAAGACCAGGAAATGATGGATACACGGATCGTGTTCAAATCAATAGGCACGCAATGACTCTAAATAATAATGATCACGCCACCAAACACACATTCAAACTAAAGTAACAAACCTGTTTTGAAATATAAGAAGTAGAAAGTTCAGGTATTTGTGTTCAAAATGTAAGAAGTCAAAGTAAAAAGTCGTCAGAAAAATAAATAGTGGAGTAAAGTACTGATACCAGAAAAATGTACTTAAGTACAGTAACGAGGTATTTTTACTCCACTACCTCTGATTGCAGGAGAGGAATAGTGATAGACTCGTTTCATCTGTCTTTGGCAGCCTTCTCCTAAAAGCACTAATCTAACTTAACAGGAGGGGAACTTGGTGAAAACAGCCAGTTATTTTTAATGGCGTAAGCAAGTCTTTAAGGAACATGGTGGTGGTGATGAAAGCTAATGCTCTATATTCTGCTCTGACAGCCCCTGGGTGCCAATTTAGGTGTTAATATGGCACTAAAATAATCTTGTAGACTGCTTCATTTTAAAATGCGGGAATGTGGTTGCCCGTGCTTGCTTTTTCAAGTATGAGGCACTTTGAATGAAAGAGTTATGAACAAGTTTTTTTATGTTGCTGACTCGCATTTGGTCCATGTTTTTATCTGCTCATGTCTCGAAGTCTAGTGATGTTTTGTGCCAGTCGTGTCTGCAAACTACATCTCTTATGCAGGCAATTAACTTTAAGATTAACTGAATTGAATAGAAGTCTTGTTATGTGTTTATGAAATTGTCTTGTACAGGCAATGATAGTCAAATCGTGTATACGGCATAGAAAAGCAGTATGAATTGGATGTTTATTTCCATGAATGGTAAGAAAGAGCGGGGACCTCTTAGGGAGATATCTAAATAGTGCATGAAGCTGAGAGCCTTTTAGTGATCACACATGGTCTTTTCTGCAGATGTTGATACACTGATATTCGGAAATGTACTGTAAGTGATTCGAGAGAGAGAACCGATGGCGGCATTCAACGAAATTTGCCAGGAAGGAAGGATCATGAGGACATTAATTGGTATGATTCACTCCAGCATTGAGCACAATAAGCAGCTGTGTTTTTACGTTGGAGCGAGACCGCAATCTTCGGCGCCTCCGACTGTGCACAGCCTTTTTTTTTCTTTACCTGGACGATTTTGAAAGTTTTGCCAGTTCTATAAAGATGTTCCTGTTGTTCTGTCACATGGCCCTGCCAAGCTGGGGCCTTTGTTCCTTGGCAGCATGCCACCCCACAAACCACTGCCAGAGGAACTGTGTCATGCCCTGCTCACTTTGGTGTGTAGACAAGGAACGCAGGGAATAATCCATTCCATTTGATAGCTCTCTGGCATGATTTTGAGTGGCTGTCACTGCAACTTAAGAACAGATTTGCTGTCAAAACTGAAATATTATGTATATCACTACCCATCTATTAAGGCACATGCTGGCCCCCAGGCCTCACAGCTCTCAGTAAGCTGAGAGAATAGTTATTTATCCGCAATCTCTGCTCCACTCGGTATATGTAGCTTCAGCAAGAAAGTTTGAAAAACACGATTTTTAAAGAGAAACTTGCCAGAATCTAATGCATCATTCTCTTGTACAGAGATGCAGAAGGCAGCTATCTAACAGAGGTGCAATTACATTATCTTGTTTCTAATCAGTCACTGAAAAAATTCTAATTAGAAGTACAATTTGGGTGTCCAACTGTAGAAGGAGAGAAAATGAAAAACTGATCAGACAGTCATTACACCAACTCTTAAACTTTGTCCTGGAGCAATGCCGACTGATCTAGGCCAAAGTCAGCCAAGACAATATTGCACAGCTGGACACAAAGGAGCAATCTAACTAAGTATTCCTTCTGCCACAGGGCTTTTCACTGATGGAAAAATGTAGAAACATGTCTTGGCGCACGGTGGGTGTCAGGGTCAGTATCAGGGTTAACAACCGAACAGCCTCTCAACACTTCCTGCAGACTTTTTAAATCTAGCACTGCTTTCCAAACTGCCCCTGCACTGTGGTCCACTCTGAGCCCGTAAAATGGGACAGGTAATAACCATCACAACAACATTAATCTCAATAAGACTTGGCTAATGGAACGTGTTGGAAGCAGCACATTTGTCAGCAAAGAGACCACATGGATCCAACAAGGACCAAAGGCAGAGCTCGACTGCTAAATGGTTTGGCCTTAGCAATAATTACCAAAATAAGTACTCCATTGTACTATTAATCAAAAGATAACAGTGTAACAATGCTTAAAAGAAAACAACAACTTTTATACAGTACTGTATAGTCTTCCAAAACACCGTTACAATTATCTGGTGCATGCAGACCTCTGTAACTTTATGGATGAGCAAGCGCCTGTCTTCTGTGACTTATCACTCAGAGGCCTTTGGAGGTCCACTGGTATTAATTAAAACTAGAACAAGCTTCTTTACACAGCTCTGGCAAAAGCTCAAATCTTATCAACTAGCTGCCAAACAACTTGTCTTATCACTGGTTGCGAGGTTACTCCATGGATTCACTTTGGTTCAGATGAATAAAGTCCCTTGGGAGACATTTAGGCCTCCAAAGATACAGTAAAAAAACAACACAAGCTCTCATTGTTCATGTGAGGACATTTTGCCTTACCTTCTGCCATTACTTCTGCCAAGTCGGTGCTTCAGTTGGGTACGATCAGAACATTGTCAAAAAACAAAAAAATACATTAATGGCAGCATCTGTGCTGTGAGATGGACTTTGTTGATGTTTAGTATGATGAGATACAAGGTTAGAAGCAACAAAACATCTGTTTCCAAATCTGTTACCACATCAGAATGACCTGCAAATTTGTATTTATGCTGACAAATGTTGGCAAGAGTCATTATAAATGTGGCTGCAGCACAGATGCTCTGCTTATGAAATGTTTCCATTGGACATTGAAACTCGAAGGAGCCGTGACTGAGCGGGGCGCAGCTGGAACATTCAGCAGTAACCCTGACGCTCCCGTGGTTATATCAGAGGCTGCCTCAAAGGAACAATAGTGTCCCTATTAGGGCTATTCATGCGTTTGAATGCTGTAAAGCTCCAACCAAACAGAAAGTGTTCAAGATCACAAAATAATAATAATAAAGCTTTATTTATATAGCACTTTTCATACAACACGTGCAGCTCAACGTGCTTTACAAAATGACACATCATAAATGAAAAACAAACATTGTATATGGTTAATAGACGCAAGGAGGAAAATACCATTGCTCATAGCTGAACACATGTAAGATAGCGCAGTTCCTTGTTGTTAGCATTTCAAATCACTTATAATAGTTTTCTTCTAAACACAAAATCATTGTTATTGATTCCTCTAGCATGGCAAATGAAAATAAAGTGCATTCTTTCAAGAGGCCGTATTATACTTTTTGGGGTTTTCCCTTTCCTGTAGTATGTCATATAGGTTTGTGTGCATGTAAAAGGTCTGCAAATGCTAAAATCCAAAAGTTCCCTCTCTCCCACACACTCCCCTACTGCATGAAACGCCTCCATTTGACTGCTTATATAAGATAGGATGTACTTTATTGATCCCAAAATGGGATTTTTTTCCGTTGCAGCAGAATAAAAAAACAAGACATTGCACATAACTAGAAATTAAAAGAGTAGAAACAAAAATAGAACATTAAAGCATGTTAACATGTCACAGTAGAGGCACGAAATAAAGCAATATTTGACAAACTATGACATGTGTATGAAAAGAAACTGTCGGAAAAATAAGAAAGGCAGTATCATATGTTGTATAACAGAAGTGGAAGTTATAATTGCGTCTTCACACATTGCTTTGTTTGCTGTTTTTAAAGTTGTGAGTTGGGCATTTTGGCTGGGCTATTTTTTTTTTAGGAACCAGTGGTGAAAGGAACGGGCGGAGCTGAGAAGAACAGAATGCTGAATAAGACATTTTATGGCTTGAAGTGAAAACACACTGTGGAAGTGTTAAATTGGTTCAAATGTGTGGATGGTAACGCTTTACAAATTATCATCCAGCTGTGGTCCTGTTGATAGGAGCATCAAATCAGAAAACAATTCTATGATTCGTTCTGGAAGGCATGCACAAACGACTTATTTTGCGATTTAATACTGAGGATTTGTATAGAAATTAGGGGAACTGTTATTTATTAACCCCTGAGGGCAAATGTAGTTCTTCACTCAGGTGTTATTTTACCATTAATACATAGGGCCGAAATACACACATATACAAAAAACAGGACTTATAGACATGCACAAATGGATACTAGTTGAACATAACATTTTGACATTTGAATATGTTTTTATGTTTCTAGTTATTGTGCTTTTTATCATACTTTAAATGATTGTTTTATTATTTTACTCCTGTGTTTTTGGTCTTATCAGGACTCGAACCAGCAACCCTTGGGTTCCCAAGCCAAGTTTTTACTTTACATTTCCACACATTATCATGGAGAGAGACTAGTACACAGCACAATATAGCACTGCAACCCACTGAAAAATGTGTTTATATGCAACAGTAGCATAATGAAACGTAATGCCACCCACCATCTACCCTGACCACATCCCCACGGATTCAGTTAAGCACATAAATGTAGCGCTTCATTGACTCAGAAAACATTTTCTGTGAACCTAATCCAGGCTGTTAGTATGATTATCATTATAACATAATTGGGGAAACAAGTACTACACAAATCCTGTGTGGGGTTAAGCACAAATGGCTCCTTGTTGACAGCCCCAGCACCGTTGATGGCGCTGTATTAGCGTAGCATGGACTCCCATTTGTGCATTTTAGCTTAACTCACTCAAAACATACTTACATAATTTAAGAGTTCTGTAAATCCAGCCCTCTAATTTCCATTATTGACAACATCCCATTATTGATGGCAGCAGAAGCCTAAGCCTGGAGAGGGTTCACAAGATTTGAACTGTTGGCAGAGCACACTGTGTGCAGCTTGCCAAACACACACACACACACACACACACACACACACACACACACACACACTCAGATGTGTAAAGATTAGTGCAGAAAAATCCAAGAGTGAGCAGCATTAGACTGTGGAAGGTGACAGTGGTGCGTAAGTTATTTAAAGTAGGAGTCACATTGAGGCACAGTGCAAATAATATCACACAAATCAATGCATGGTGATACAAAGATAAATATTGCACAGTTAGTTATTGCACTTGGAGGGTTGGGAGTGAAACCAGTGTGAACGTAACCTGGCATAGATGGCGGTGTTTGAGGTATTAATGGATGTCTGAGACATGAGGAACTCTGTATCCTGATATCAGAAAGTAACTCTACCCCCTCATCATGAATTTTGAGGGGTGACCACAAATGTCTCTTGGAAGATTTGAAGTTATGAGCCTGGATCAACTGCCATTCACACAGTCGGAAACATCCTTTGTCGGACGATATTTGATGTTGCAGAATGTCTGATTTTATATAGAATTAAAAAGGGGCCTTATTATTCTTTTTGGGGTTTTCCCTTTCCTGTAGTGTGTTATATAGGTTTTTATGCATACATGGTCTGCAAATGTCACAATAGAGGCACAAAATACAAATATGAACCTGAAAGACGCCATTTTGTTTTCCATACTGCACAACACACGTCCTACTTTTGCCAGTAGATTTGTGGATTAACTATTATAGAATGCAAGGAGTGAGAATTTGGTACTCTGCCTAATTGTTGTGTGTGTGTGTGTGTGTGTGTGTGTGTGTGTGTGTGTGTGTGTGTGTGTGTGTGTGTGTGTGTGTGTGTGTGTCTGCTGGCTTAAGATGGGCAGGATTTGCAATCAAAAATGATTTTGCCCCGTGGCCACAGAAATAAAGTTTGCCAATGACCAGCAAGTTGGACCACAGGCTGTATTTCTTTAGCTGCAGTAGATTCATGAAAATGTATATTTAAAATCACCTGACAGTAGTTCACAGTAGCCCCAGGTTAATAAAACAAACTGTGAAGATAGATAGATATATACTTTATTTAGTTACATATTTTTAAAAGACAAGATACAAATGTTATACAAATTAAAATTGACACTAACAGCAAGTATATAGAAACTCACAATAGAAAACACATTGGATTGAACAGTATACACATTATAATTGTGCAAATAGCTGCTGTGCAAATTGTTCTGGGTTATGGAAGAGGAGACACTTTACAAGCATGAGGCAGTAAGTTCTCTGCCAGACAGAGGTGAGTTGTTATTTGGGGTTATTGCAGTTGGCATGAATGCTTTCCTGTATCTGTCCTTTTGACACCGGAGCTTAAGGCTTTCTGAAATATGGGGGCACCTCCAGAAGTTACACTACATCATGCATGGGGCAACATCAATTTAAATTATTACACAGCTTTGATGAAAACTTTCTGCGGTCTGTTCTTTTTCCACTAGCAGACCGCTGCTAAGAATAGCTAACCGTTGCTAAGCATGCCCGGATCAAGGGACTGTGCAGTCATATCAATCCACAAAAAGAAGTCCAGTCAATTCAACATCAGCTGTGGACAACAAACATTAGGTTTCATCCATTAGAAAAACACCATGGGTAACTTTTTCATTCATCTTTTTAACTTCGGAGAGCACGAAACTCTGGATTAATGATTACATTAAGTCAGAATTTCTTAGAATTCAGACTTTTATCTCAGACTTTTGGTCAGATCTCTTTTTAATTCTACTAATTCAAGTCAATATTAATACAGACAATGAATGAAACAGACTATATAAGGAAATAGCCCTCGCGTTGTCGATTGATAGATCTCCAAACATTTTTCACATGTGGCTTTAATCCTCTTCCGTAGAAATGTCAACCATTGATATAAACATTTAAATTCACCAACAGGCATGTGAATTGCACAAAAATAAAACAATATTGGTAACCATGGAAGTCCCGAATGAAAGACACTAATGCATGTTATCTAGCAGAAAGGAGGATAAATGTATTGCCCTTGGGTATACTTTTATTGGCTGCCGCATTTTATTAGAGCATTTATTGTTTAACACATCTACAGCTGGAGTTATTATATAATTCAATCTTTATAAAAACAATCCTTCAAAAGAATCCTGCTTTATAAAAAATGTGGATCACACTCGCCGATAGCCGGAAATGTTACTGTAGTCACTTCCTTTCAGAGCTAATATATAACCACTATAAACTCCTATCCCTCACCACTTTCCATTTTAAAAGGCTTGGAAATAAATGGCGAAGTGGCCCCAACTACCTCCAGATAACAAAATGCTTCCATGAGTTATATATTAGAAATCCATCTGAGTTCTTACTGCACAATTTTTCTCTGTAATCATTGCCAATGCAGTTGCTGAATATGAATGGCACGGCCTCCCATCTCATGCCTTATGCCCAGTAGGCAGGCCAACTTTTAAGTTTATAATCTTACTTTTGCCTTTTTAAGACATCTGTTTCAGATCGAGAATGTCTCAGTATTGCAACATTATGATACCCAGCTCTATTGCCTTGAGCAAGCTGAGACACGGGGTTATAAACACATCATAGTGTCTTAGATTTATCCCTGCAATACAAGGGGATTTACTGGCTTGTCTTGTGAGACGAGAGTACAGGTGCCTTGAGTTGTAAATCCTCTGGAAGAACTCTCGAAGTTTCCCTGCAGAGAACTGTATTGCTGCATTGGCCACCAGCAAACCCTTTACACCTTACCCAAAAGTCTGGAACATCCATCCTATCTGAAAGGAGCCGACATATGAACAGAGAGCCATTAGTCCAGAAGAAAGGAGACAGATGCAACTTATCATCAATGCACCATTAACCTTTAATGAACTAGTGCTACATTTTCGAGACAGAGCTGTTCTGCAACTCCCCTTCCTTGGAGGTCAATTCCTTCTACATAGGCTGTCCTTGTCAACAAGAAACTTTGCCTGACTCTGCATTACCAAAAGAGTTAAAGGGGACCTATCATGCAAAATGCACTTTTTTATGTCTTTTATACATAAATATGTGTGTCAGGGAACTCACAAATTGTCAGAAAACAAAACCCTCTCTCTTTTCCTCCATACCCAAATCTCTAAAAACGGGGGTACAACGGAGCTGATCCAGATTTGCGTCCGATATGACGTAATATTGGAAATGTAGACCCACGGCACTATCAGAAAGTTGTTATCAGAAACAATGCCTGACGTGTTTTGGACGTAATATGGTCTTTGTTTACATTAGCAAGCATCGCTAACACTCAGAGCTAACCTGTACTGGAGAGAGTATCTGTAAAAAAGCAGGACATAAAAAAAGGAACTCACCTTGTGGTGCTCCATACTGTTTCAGAAATAATCCTTGATGTTGTTTGGAACGTGATATGGCATTTAATCACGGCAGCCGGTAAAATTCTGAGCAGGCACAAGCTCCCCCTCCTCTTTTAGTTTTTCAAGCTAAGGCCTGAAATAGAGGGGTATGAGGGATATCTACAATGCAGGATCTGTTTGGTGTTTTGAACAAAACACATATATTTTTTATATATTTTTATATATCTGAGACCCATAATATATGCCTAAAATAGCATAATAGGAGACCTTTAAAGATATGAAGAGAATTTGTTCCCGAGTTAACACAGTTTTTACATAACCATGCAGTAATCTTTGAAAAAAAAAGGCCAATTCATCCTCAGAGGGAGTGATTTATACTGCGCTCCGTGCTGGGCCACACTCATCAATAGAGCCACTCCGTCATGTTGTAATAGCTGTTGTTGATGTTGATGAGGTATTATTTTGCTCATAAAACACCCCCACATGCTGACTCTTTCAAAGCTAATTATGTTTGGCTCATTTTTGATGTCTCTCTCTCTCTCAGTGGGCTCGCGGTGCCATTGTGAAAGCAGAAACCGGGGTCTTTTTTCTCGCCAGCTGGACTTCTCACAGCACGCCCTGACCATACTTCAAGTTCACCCCAGGAAACAGTGAATAATCCACACTTGTTATGCTTTCAAGGTAACTTCAAGACCTGACTTGAATGAGCACTGTGTTCGGAAACTAAATTATATTTGCCACAGTTGAAAGAACGTGTCCTGAACATGCTGGGATTAACATGTCCCTGCTGCTGTTGGACTGTGTTTTAAAGCAATTAAACCGACTCCAGGTTGTGTCATTAAGTAAAATTCCTCACATTGACATTTGGCCTTTGGAATTTAGCAGCAAGCTGGAGCGAGCCAATTCTGTATGCACAAACATTACCTATCTCTGTGAAATTCATTGGCTCGAAACAGGTTTATGTCTCCAATATCTTTTTGACTCATTATTTTTAAAGCCTATACCCTATCTGTGGCAATGATGGCATCATGGTTCATTGCATTTCCCTTAATGGCTCAAGATTCTTTAGACTCAGTTGCTGGGGGTTGTGTTACGGATCTAGAGGCATACATGACAACTTCGCCAAGCTAATAGGCTACGGTTTGTCTAACAAGGTACATTGTTATTATTATTATATGAAGGTACACTGTGCCTGTCTATTTATTTCTTGGTCTGAATCCTGTCACAATTGTCCTTGTTAGTTTTGATTATCTTTGGCCAACGTACTGGCGTTTCCTTTATTACAGGTTTTGGTTAAATGAACATCTGGGCCGTCAAAAAACACTGTGACAATTTGAATTTATTTTAGTCAATGAAAGCTGTTGATGTTAACAGACAAACCAAAGAATCCTTCTTCCAAGCCCTCTTGTTGTTATTATTAACTTTAACTTCAGTAAATAAGTAACTGCAAGTCCTCCTGAATGGTGTCATTGTGTGCAGCGGCTATTGTCCAGAAACGAGTGTGCTAACCCCAACTCTTACCCTATGGGCCGGCACTGAAGCGGGCCGACCCGAGGTGGGCCGGTCGGATAAGTCACTAGCAGCACCCCCCCCCCCCGTTGACAATTTACTAGCGGTGATTACTCGCGGTACCGAGGTGGGCCGGTCGAGAGTCCCGGGCTGATTTGTAGTCCCAGTCCGCCGCTGCCCTAAGGCCCAGAAATGACCTAGCATTTTACCACTTACAGTTTCCTTGTCATGAAGTCAACATTTGTTGAACATGTTTGTGGTAAGAAGCCTAACATAAGATCTGAGGTTAGTACAAGTTTAAGAGATTTAAAAAAAGTTTAGGGCAAAAACAGATCAAGATAGCAAATCAAGCTGAGTTGTATTGGCGGGAAAACACAAAAACACAAAGAGGTTATACTCGGAGTCACTGGGAAAACATTTGGCAGAACTGGTAGATCCTAACTGATTTTGAAGCATGTCTGAAACTCAGTAATCGTACAGCCATATTTTTTAGCTATGTATTCCAAAATATGCCCCTTACATTACATTACATGTTACTTGTTAGACGCTTTTATCCAAAGCGACTTACATACTCAATACTGTGGGCAATCCCCACAGGAGCAATTTGGGGTGAAGTGTCTCAGGGACACAACGACATGCTGACTGCAGTGGGGTTTGAACCTGTGCTCCCCTGATCCGAACACCAACACTCTAGTCCACTGCGCCACACGCCTCCTTACCCCTCCCTCGTATTTGTATAGATAAAAGAACATTTAACAACTTTATTACTAAAATACTAAAAAAATACTAAAACTCTCTGACCAAGGAGGCCTTAAAGGTGGGGTAGGTAATTCACTTGAGAAACACTTTTTGTTATATTCCATGGAATGCTCTTAACATCCCGATAGCAATGAATACATTAAATGCTTTGACAATTAATATATACAAAAATGTCATCTGTGGAAGCCGTGGCGCTGTAAAAAGCACGACCAATCATCCAATCAGCTAAAATAACTGGATGGCCTACCTGCCTGTCAGCCTTCCATCTCGTGCACAAACTTATCTCGTGCCCTCATTGGTCATGTGTGCGTTCGTGTGTGTTGGAGGAGGGGCTCTGTAAGGAAGTCTGAAGGAAGGGGCAGATTATTTTCAGTTGTGTTCTTTCAAATTCTAGCACACTCGAGCTGGTTTCTCCATTCTTACTATCCCTACCTTTAAATGCCCAAACATTCAATGATGAAACTGAGCAGCTCAACTCTGATCGCTTTATTTTTCATCTGAAAGCCCTCAGGCTTCGATGGATTTGCAATACCGTTCGGTAATGTCAAGCTTACCATTACACTAGTATTCATGTATTCAGCAGATCACAAATACCTGAGAGGAAAAAATGAAGATGACACTATTGTATTGAATCTGATTTACATTTACGCTATAACTGAATATGTTTTTCCTGTTCACGCTTCAGTCCTATTTGGCGTAATGTTAATTTTAGACCAGGGAATAGTGAATTATTGACATTTTACTGGTAGAAATATCAACCAATTATGATATTCCTAAGAAACTTTTTCTTTTCATATCTCCAACTTAAGACCTAAATATACTCGTCTCAAAATCTATCCATATATATATCTAATTTCCTCATTATATGTAGATATCACAGGACATTGTTATGCTATAACAAAGGTTTCATTTCATCTTTGTATAACTTCTTTGGGTTTAATGAATCCTCAGAATTGAAAATGAGACTACGAAGGAGGATATAGATGAGGAACTATCTTTAGAAGATGCTTGTAAGATCCTTAGCTTTTTATATTCTGGGCAAATATCGGACAAGCCCACATTAACAAAGCAAAGAGTTTAGATTTGAAGGAATTTTTTCCCTTTTATTTTTACAAGCTTAAGGTATTATGGCTCCTAATTGGAAGAATTGTAATGGGGGGGAAATCTGAATTTAGTTGAAAGAATTTATCTTCAACATGTCCAAATTAAAAAGGTATCGTACATTAATAGACGCTAAGAAGTAGTTTTTTAAATGATGTTATATATATTTATATTTGATTGAATCCTTGTATATCTGTACTCAATTCATAAGGCCAGCAAAACAAGTGTTTGCTGAGTTTTATGTCTTATATGAGGTTTGCCTTGGATACTGAGTGAAGTGGCTTCAATTTCCATATCGACAGGTTTCATTTTCACAACTCACAAATGCATGTAAAGCAAGAAGTAGAACACAAGGTCGAGATAACTTAGAGATATTTTCAGTTATTTGTAATCAAAGAAACACATTTCCTTTAAATAACGGTTGGGAATAAACATTTTAAAAGGCCTGTGACCCGTTTCTTAAAGGGCCCATGTCATGCTTTTCCGGTGATTACCCGTCCCCTTGTGTGTTATGAAGGTTTTTATGCATGTAGACGGTCTGCAGAGTCAAAACCCCTCAAAGTACACCCTGTAGCGAGTAAAACTCTAACACAGAAAAGACCTGTCTATGCTGCCCCAGAACGCCTCGTTGGAGATTTCTCATTTTCCATTGTTTGCTTCCTGGGTTCTGCGACGTGTGAACACCCAAATCAACAACAAATGACCGGATTGGCCCAAATGGACCAATCCGCGGAGCACCTCACACACCAGGATCCCTTGGCTAACTAACAGGGAGTCCCATTGACTTGCATAGAGCTCCCTGAACGCTGGTAATAGACGAGTTGGGATCGCGGAGAAATGCTCTCCGCAGACCCATTCTCACAGCGTTATAAACCTTTTTCTTACTCAATATCAAGCCACACTTATTGTTTTTACTTCGGCTGTGAGTGTTTGTGTGTGCTCAGGATGAATTTCGCTTGTTCTCGCTGTATCGCCGACCCGGAAGCCTGTCCGATCCTCGCAGCAGATCGCAGCAACGAGCCTCGCAACGTCCCGACCAATCAGAGCACACTGGGCTCACAGGGAGGGGGGGCAGGAGCTCCAACAAGCCGTTTAGGACAGAGAGTGAATACCTGGTGAATACACATACTATACAGAGATGCTGTATGAGAAACCAATGTGATTTTGGGAAATTGCACAATATAAATCTATTCTAGTAGACCTCAACAATGGAAATATGATCAGTAGAAATGGCCATGACATGGGACCTTTAAATTACATTGCGTACCTTAATACACTTCACACAGGTGAGCTGTCACACACATTTATAGTGTTTTTTTACATAGTTTCCGTTCTCAGGTTGACTTTCTATATTTGATCGTATGCTTCCATATACAGGATGGAACATCTCCACTTATTGACGTAATTAAACAAATATAGAATAGGTGGTAATAAAACACATTCGGTGTACTATAAGTGGAGTTGGTGTGGTACAGGTGTGTAATAAGTGTATTTGTTTGTATCACTGAACACACAATCTAATCAGAACACAATGTTCAAATGGCCTGGTAAAGGTGGGAACCCTTCAGAAAACACACAGTCACATCGTAGCTGTCTCTTCCTCAAATGTTGTTTGATTTTGAACATTTCCTTTTTCTGATTTTGAGCACGGAAGTAGCCAAAGAAAGAAAAACCTATTGTGGGGCTCGAATGACATAATTAAATCATTTTGGCAGTGCGCAAGGCCAGTTCATTCATTCAAGTTGCCACATGCTCAAGGCACTTGTCCTTGGTTCTTGATAGCTATAGAGACTCTTTAATAAAGCTCTAATTTAGCTTGGGGATGAGATATCGAGACGTCTTCACAACTCTTGCTTTGTGAGGGATTATTTTTAGTAAAAGGCAATTAACTGGAAAACTGAAAGTGTGTGAATTGTATTGTTGGCATTGTTGGCAATATGCTGACTTTGCTACCAACCTTACAGTTGGTCCATTGCAAGTACCAGGAAAGATAATTAGTGGATTTTCTTTTAAGCTTTTCTTGCTTTGGGGAGAAAGGTTGGTCTATTGTGCTTACTCTCTGTATATGTACGTATGTATAAATATGGCATGCACACAAATCTAACATTCGTAACATTCATCCAATTGAATAGAAGTCTATGAGAAAATGATCATAGTTCTCACTTGATTTATGCCCTCAGTAAACATTGTCCTGATGAGTTTATGGTCACAATCGCTAGTTTTAGTCTTCTTCATACAACATGATGTTCATTTTGTAAATCGTTCTCCTTTTTAGGCTGAAATAGATGATAAAGCAGTATGCAGGTCGTGGATAGCTTGTGACAGAGACAGTCCTTGTTTTGGTCCTCAAACTTTAATGGTGGGAGGGGGAGAGCTTGGGGAAGGAAACTCTGGAGGGAACTTTAGGATTTTAGCCTTTGCAGACCATTTACATGCTCAAAAACCTATACAACACTACAGGAAAGGGAAAAACCCCAAGAAGCCCAATAGAGCTCAAACCGCCTAATTTGAGACTTCAAGACTGTAATCTACAGACATCATGGTGACTCAGTACCTCCAATCATGATCATCACTTTGTTAGAAAAAGTGGTGGGGATACCTTTTTCAGATTTAAAACCACTACTGCATTAAGAGCCCCCCCGCAACCAAAACATACATGTATACGTACATACATACATATATAAGCTTACAATCCGTTTGTTGACAACTGCAGTTGCTATGCTACGGTGCTGCAAAGCAGGAGCAACAATTGCCTTACTATCCTTTATTCAATTATTATCCCAAGTATAAATGCTTCCAATTACTTTTTAATATCTATGTTGCTTGAATTTGTATTTTTCTGTTTCTAATAGGTCTAAAAGTTGTATTTTCTGTCACTAAAAGTAAAAAATGTCATCTGTTAAAAATTAGGAATGCAAATCTCTTTCCCCAATTGATTACCGTTTTTAATTACAGTACCAACCAGGATACAAATGTATAGTGTGTATTTTATTACTTTTGAACACCAGAAATTACACGTCAACACGATGTGATGCTGTGTTTGTTTTTTGTTGTCAGCGAGCCAGCTGTGTGTGTGACCTGATGCTGTAATTTGCTTCTACACACCACACTGTTTCTGTCTGCCTGAAGCCCCCTCAGTAGCCACAGCGCACTGGTTAAGTCTGATTCGTCTGTGTGAATGAGTAGATAGGGAGGTGAGTCTCATATCTCCATCCTGACAGGCTCAACACACCCCCTCCTCTCAGGACTCCACACCCATCATCCCCCATAGCACACAACTCGTCTTTCCCCCCCTCATGCACACACTCTCACACGTACACTACAACTCACGAGACCCCGCTGCTTGCCTTTTTATTTAAATGCGATAAATATTTAATTTGTGAACGTGTTGTGAAAGATCACATGGGCACGCACAAAGGACCCTCAGCTGAATATGCAACGCTCTGATAAATATTTCAATACTCCATTTCCCCAACCCCCAGTTGACTGGAGCTGATCCTAGGCGAGAATTAAACATGTTTCCCGTGCAATATTTATTCTTTAAAAACAGCCAGTACCTTGCTGATGCAATGATTTTTTAAGAGGTTAGTGCGACATGGTGTCCGTTTAAGGGACGCTCACTTTAATCACTTAATACATCTTCCCGGATATCTCATATAGGTTAGTAGCCCAAGACTGATAACACCAATAATCCTCCCACTAACATAATATCCCCCCACTGCGCCTATAAATAGTCTCACACACATGCACAGTAAACTCCCTCTGTTTCCTCACTCACATACAACACCTACATCACAGCAGCACTGCTACCTGTAATTCATATCTTTCCTACAGCTAGATGCAAGGTTACTTTTATAATGAACAAGCCTCTTATGCAAATTCCAAAAGGTTCTGTTTGTTTAATGTTGCCGATTTAGATTTATTTCTCCACAGGGAAGGCAATGAAACAAGTTATGCCTTGCAAACAACATAAACCTTGGCTCAACTCCCCCATATAAAGGATCTATTTAATTTTTAGGGACCAGAATAAAGCATGAAAACACTTTAAAGGGCAATCCAACTTCCTCCCATCTATCGGTTTTAAATAATATTGAAAAAAAGACCAGTGGTAGTTGTCATTTTGGTGTGTTGAAAGGTCCCATGCCAGCCTGTTGTGGTGTTCTTCCTTGTATGAGAGAAATGTATCAATACAGCAATTGTTTAAGCTCCCAGTAGGTTCCAGCACGGGCTGTAAAATGTATGAGCAGCAGTACAAACAGACAGTGGATGGATCGAAAAGGGTCCCGCAGGCAGCCGGAAGAGAGTCCTTAGCAATAACAACACAATCAATCACAGCCACCGTACGTCAAATCCAACCTCAGGCTCCCCGGCGGCGCATTCGAAACATATTCCCACGATCGCATGATTGCAGCTCTGTCATCATATCTTACCGTGAGAGCTCCTGGTTTTATTATATGTGTGAGGGTGTGTAGGGGGTGCCGCAATCTTTATATGTTAATATCTATCTGCGGAGTCTTTCTCTATGGGGTTTTTCGCAGAACAAGCTGTCATGCAATTACATTATGTGTGACAGCCAGTCAATGCTGTGTATTTTACATTCCCTATTTATTTGAATGCTCAATAAAGGATGTGTTCAATTAATATTCCTACCATACTGACATGCAGTGTCCCACACTATCTTAAAAAGAAAAAATGGCACGTCTTATGTGGATGTCCAATCAGTGGTGACTGTAAAGGAAGTCGATGGAAGCAATTAATTCCTCAGTTCCTGCTATATTGACAGAGATAGCTGATTTCCCAGCTGCAACACATGCATCTTGCACCGTTATTGGAGGTGACAGTGACTTAGCTGGATGCATGAAATACAGGATATTTCTGTATTCATTTCTAGTGTTCGAGGTAGTGCACTGTGCAAAAACAGAACTTTCATGGGTTCTTCACTTGTATTGCAGACTAGATCATCTTACAATAGCAAAAGAGTGCAGAAGGTATTAGGCATCATATCCAGGGATCATTACATCTCATTTCCCGTAGTTTAGCAGGCTATTTGTTATTGTAAGTTGCGTCAAAAAAATTATTACAACCTGTTTCTAACAATCTAGCCCTGTGTAGCGCCTGGTGCTTTATTTTTTTGTTCATGGTATTGCTATTATTAAGGTTATAAGAAAATAGTTAAGGAAATAGGTAAGATAAATAGTTTGATAGTCGTTGAAATATCAGCCTCTCCGCCTATGTTTCTCCATCAATTTAACTCGCACTAAGCAATTCATCATCAGGCAGTTTGACTTAAACGCCAGAGAAAACTCAGATTCAAAGCTTGACCATTTAAACAATGTTTATTAAACAATCAAAGCTAAGATTTCCATCAGTATGTTCTTTTCACATATACCGCACACAAATGAAGCTAATCTGCTCCATCAGGACTGTGTGGCTGTGGTTCGCTCAGTGGTAATCACTTGAAAGTGTCAGCAGGAATGTGTATCCTTTCATTTGTTTGCTCATGCGTCTACAAGTATACTCTTAAAAGAGATAAGATGTGTCATCGTGGTTAAACGTTTACATGGTACTGTACCTTTAAGAAGATCTGTTAGTAAAACGGGACTTTAATTTCAATACAGTATTGGGCAAAACAATCTATTATTGAGATTGTGGAATTAAAAACCGTGATACTTTTAATGTTTCATGGTTATTGAACATTTGGATGTTTTATTAAATCCAGGCTGAAGACTTTCTTTTTGCCGCTACTTTTAATTTAACTATTCACATCTTACACTGCAACTTGTATTCATGTACCTGTGTTATTCATGTTTTCTCATCTTTGGTTTTTAATGTTCCTAATGTGTTGTATGCTCTTAATGTCTTTCATTTCTGTAAAGCACTTTGAATTGCCTTGTGTTGAAAAGTGCTATATAAATAAACTTGCCTTATGACATTATAAATATCATATCTGCAACAATGGAGAAGATAACATTCATACATTGGATGTTACTCCTCAGCACAATGTCACAATACAGCAATTTTTCGGTCCCAGCCTCCTACTGTGTTTGGTGTCTCAAACTCAATCCTATTCCCTTGTGTCAACGACCCCTCGGACACTTCTGGGGTCTCACTTTTCACAGTGATAATGCTTGGGGAGACACATGGAGGGCATATTTGCCTCTGGCATGCTCACAGCATCTGCCAAGAAGCTGCTCATTACTCTTGCTATACAACAAGTAGATGGCCCGGATTAGATTGGCAGGCCTGGACAACAATCTTACCCCGCAGAGCCCGGGACAGATAGCCTCCTGATCCAGGCACATGAATTTACAAGAGTGAAAGCTGGAATAGAGGAACAGCTCTGCAATTTCAGCTCGACAAAACATATGAATTGGGTGGAACACAATGGGGATACAATAGGGTAGAATAGAAGGAAACATCTATAGGTATATGCACACCTGAAAGCAAATGATACCACATAATATGAAAACCTGCTCGATGCTTTGTCGTTGTGCTATAGAGGACACTGACGATAAAAGATTTGGGAACAAAACAAATGAGTTTTTCCAAATGTGTGAGAGCTCAATTAGATCTGTGTGAGGGTGGACAGAATCGTGAGCAGATGATACAAAAGAGAGATTGTGTAACTATATTTGAGCCAGGAATGAAAATTATCAGCTTGAGAGGATCAAAGCTGCTCACACTTATTTCAGAAAGAGAACTTAAGCAGAGTATATCCTGTTAAAACTGACTATCTACTTTTAAAAGCAGTGGTGATGTGGTTGGTTTTTATGTAGCAATTAAAACGTGCCAACTCTAAATGGCTCAAACTTTCTTAACATCCTTGTGTGTTACATTATATTGAATTTAGCTGATGTTTTTGTCCAAAGCGACTCACAATAAGTGCAATAAACCATAAAGATTCAAACTAAGGACAACAAGAACAGTGCTGACATATTTACTTCAAACAACAAGACATGTGGGACTAATAAAGGTTTTCTAAAAGGCATAACATATCCAGTTGTCTTTAATAGTTAGCAAAGAGAAACAGAATAGCAATGCAAATATTTTTTACTTTTACTTAATGAATCTGATGTCCAAATGTTGGTTTGTTCAGCTTGCAGGGCCTTCCTGGGGTGTTTCTCAATGTCGAGGAAGGCTGCTCCAGAGCCACTATTTCAAGCATACTACGTCATCGAGTGCCGCCGAAGGACTGTTCCAATGTCCAGGATGCTTGGAATTCTACCGTGGCCGGCGTCTTTCGTTGCGGGAAATTTCGAGGCTGCACATGTGTATCCTCCGAGGTCTTAAAATCTTCACAATGCTTTGCGCACGGACCAATTTCCAAAATCTTTGGCGTAAAATCTTTGGCGTAAAATTCAAAGCGGGGCCTCTCGTATGACGCACACCTGCACACTTGCTTGCCTGTTCCATTCTTCGTTCTCCGAATGCCAGGAAGGATTCTTGCCTAGCCTCTGATGGACCTGACTCGGAAGACATGTCCCACCAAGGAAGCGTCCTCGACATTGAGAAACACCCCTGGTCTTCAAAATCTGTCCCTGAACTCTCCCAAAGGTTGACAAAGCAGAGCTCAATTGTTTTTGTGCTATCTCAAATCTGTTGTCTTGAATAAACTTCAATATTATACAAATCACATCTCTGACAGTATAAATCATTTGACAGTGTTCTTCAGATACGATTTTATCATCAGGCACAGCCCATGCAATATACATTCCCCAGGCCTGTCACAACTCCACACAAATTAAACACCTGTGAATATTTTTCCTGGGGCCAAATCTCTTTCACTGACATGTTCATGACGGTTGCTTGCTGTTTTGTGTTAACAAGAAAGATTCATTTTAGCATCTGAATGTGCCTCAATAGGCAGATTTGAATAAAAATGCCCGTCTGGAATGAATCACAAGCACGACACAAAACTCGTTTTCGCAGTGGGGTTTTCAAATATCTCACCCACACAAAACTCCAAATAAACATTTTCAGAGCCTCCACACTTGTGATCAAATGTTGGTATCTCACAACCCAGTGTGGTGGTCGGTGTTAGCGCCGTTTTCCTCGCAAGATGTTTTTGGGATATAAATCACATATTGCTCTGGTGCCATTTGTAAGTGATACAAATCACAGCCCACTCAATAGTAGGGCACAGTATAAATTAGAGAGCAGAGTTCAAGCATTAAGGAACAGTTTGAATTTCTTGCTGAATTTATACATGTTACATGTGAGGTATGGTTTGAGAAGTTAATAATTGAGTTCTTATGTTTCACAAGCTGTAGAGCCAGAAAGCAGGTGGTTTGAGGAATGCACTTACAAAATAAATAGCTTTACTTTCTAGCCTGTCAGTATAAAAAGGAATGGTGGAAGCTTTTGTTTACTGTGCATTATGCGCAGGGTTGCTTTAAAAAATGCATTCCTTTACAATTACTAGTTAAAGGGGCCCTATTACTGTATGCTCATTTTAGGTTTCATTTCAGTTGTATTTAGTGTCTCTACTGTGACATGTCTCCATGCTTTAATGTTCAAAAAGCTCTTTATTTTTCTCATCCTGCTGTGCTGCAGCATCTCTTTTCACCCTCTGTCTGAAACCAGAGCCCAGTCTGCTCTCATTAGCTCTGTTGTGATTGGTCAACCGCTTAGAGATGTCCTGCCCCTTAGCCTATCACGTACAATGTATAAGAGCGCTAGACAATATACGCTCATTTTATTAATAACACAAAATGCTCTTTTTACATTTTTAGTAACGTTGTGATCCTGCTACTGTAGTAATCCCACATTTTAAGAAATGTAAGAGAATACAGTACAGTCGTTTGTTTTTCATGTGTCTTGATATTTGTCTATGTGAATGTTACACATGGAGCTACTGTGATGCAAGTCAAATTTCAGACTTGATCTGACCATTAAAGGTGGGGTAGGTAAGTTTGAGAAACCGGCTTGAGATACACTTTTTGTTATATTCCATGGAATGCTCTTAACATCCCGATAGCAATGAATATCTTAAGTGCTTTGACAAAAAATCCATAAAAAAATGTCATCTGTGGAAGCCGTAGTACTGTAAAAAGCACGACCAATCATCTGAGCCGGCCCGGTTAAAATAACTGGATGGCCTACCTGCCTGTCAGCCTTCCATCTGTGCACAAACTTATCTCGTGCCCTCATTGGTCATGTGCACATTCGTGTGTGTTGGAGGAGGCGCTCTGTAAGGAAGTGGCAGATTTTTTCCGGTTGTGTATTTTCAAATTCTAGCGCACTCGAGCTGGTTTCTCCAAAATTACATTACCCCACCTTTAAAGTATTATCGTGTCGTAATTACCTTTTTTTTTTGTATCCTGATTATGTAATCCAGTCACATGACATCCCCAAGCCTGATAATGTGTAGGTGATGAAACATCATTTTAACTGCTGTACCTGTACCTTTGCCATGTGTCTCACTCCAGAGACTCCCTCCCTCTCCTTTATCACTCCCAGTCAGTCTCTTTATTTGGGTCTGTCTGTCTCTGTCCCTGCAGTACAACACTATAATTGCAGTGGGGAGTTTTGTCTGGCAGTGTGAAATGTGACTGACCTGGCAAACTGACACATTAGTTCCTGATGTGAAGAAGTACTTCGGCTCCAGCTAGTTTATACCCGTCTCCTACAAATGGCCTGTTTGTTGGCTCTGATAGCTCAAATGCACTGACAATTAAGAAGCCCTTTAACTTGTGTTCGACACCACTGACAAATGGTCCACTTCACACTGAAAGACAACATCATGAAAACAACAAGCCGTGTGCATCACTTTTAATGTTCCCTGAAAACATTGTTAGTTATGTTGTGCTTCTTGCATTTGGAGCACTTTTTCTAAATATTGTACATGTGTTGATGAAGATATTTTGTTAAATGTCAGTGTGGTGAGCTATAGTGGCCTACAATACATTTCCAACTGCAAATTTGGAATCATAAAAAAATGTTGTTACTTAAAATACAAGACATTTTATGTTGATACTAAATGTTTCTGTCATATGTTCACTGACAATGTGTTTGATTGGTTTTCCACTGAAATATCAGATTGCAGTAAATTATTGGTTTGCAGCTAACACAAAATTACAGATTAACCTAAAGTGATTTTTAGCAAAAAATTGGTCCCTAAGAAGCATCTGTTCGGCTCTCCACTGTTTCCCCTCATTCTCACTGTTCCTGGTCCTTTAGACACCAAGAAAGCTAACATTTAAAGACTTTGGTTCGTATGAATATGTAATCTCATCAGTGTCAACACAGGCTTTAGTCTGTACATTTTTAGGTAGACCAATTATGAAAATGAGTCCAGATGTCACTGCAATGTTCATATGGACACACAACATATCAACTAGTGACACCAGAATGAAGTGTTAAAACCACAATTTTATATACATTCTTTAGCAGAAAGACTTTTGTTAATGCAAGTGCAACCAACCATATTAAAAGAGTCATTCCAAGTATAAACATGCTGGGACTGTATTTCAAATATGTGTCCTATTGATAAACATTTAATTTTACTGATCCAAATCAAGTATGTTCAGTGTATACTGTAGATTCAAAGATTCAAAGGTTTTATTGTCATATGCACAAAGCTACAGTGTAGAAATGGCAATGAAATTCTTCTTACCTGAGCTATAGGTAATTAAGAGGACATTTTATCTCTCTTAGTAGAACTCCTGTCTTGTGTCTAGTTCAGTAACATCCGTTGGAGTTGTCTCAGGTGCAGATCAGCTGTCTGTAGACCTCGCAGAGCCCAAAGCTTCCAGGCTGGGAACAGTTCTCACTCAGACAGACAGCAGTTCTTCTCTAACATGACTGACACCTCGGAGACACGTGAAGAGAAACTGCGCCTCATCATCGCTGTCAGACAGACCAACACCTGCCGGCGGTGGCCTTGTCTGATCCACAGAAAAAGCTGGATTTGAAATCACTATCCAGTTTGACAAGGAGGTTTTACTCTAACAAATCTGAAATGAAAAAGACTAATTGAGCAAATTACAAAAGTACTGTGTTTTACTGAGGAGATGCTTTGTAAAATTCAATGACACATTTAAAAACAAGCCATTTGTTATATGCCAGTGCTGTTTTCACGTCTTTGCTAACGCCTCATGTTGTTTTAGATGTGTTGTGCAAGTAGTCAGCACATTTCCCCCTTAAAAAATTAAATTTTAAATAAGAATAACAAAAGCTTTTTCTGCGGGAAAGCTTTTTGTCCCGCTATGCTTTCAGAGGCATTATGGGGCTGCAACAAAAAACTCTCCTGAACAATTGCCCATGGGGAACAACAACACTGTAAACAGAAAAAAATATGAAAAGTAGCAATTTGTGCTTGGTTTAAATATAGCCCTTTCACCATAGCACAAGGCAGATGGAAAATGCATCGGTGAGGCTGTTTCTAAGACTCACAAAAAAAAAAAACCTCCTTGATGCATTTCAATCAATTCTTTACTCGGAGTAATGATTTGGCTGAAATGAATAATGAGAGGTGGGAATTGGAGCTCTCTATTGCAATTAGTCATTTCAATTCTAAATATAATTCGGCTTAGTTGAAATGCCATGGCTCTGATTTCACAGTTACTGTCTACAAAGGTCAAACTAAAGGGTATTTTTCCCCACTTCTTTCTTTCTTTATTTCAGGTATTCCTTCCTTAGAAACACCACCACATTGCTGGCCATCTTGCAACCAGCGCTCCATCAGCAGCAGTATTACACTTGTATCTTTAAGGCAGCCCACACAGGACAACACTGTCTTGGTTGAGAAGAACATGCATACAGAAATTCCCATATGGCATCGAGGGGGACATGAGAGACGCAGAGAGCTGACAGGTAATATAGTGATGATGAATGCCAGGGGGACGCGCTGTGTAAAAACAGGATTTCAAACAGAAGCAGGTTTTCTGGTCCCTTACTGAATGATAAAAAACTATGCTCTTCACCCATTTCAAGCTACTATAGCAACGGGAAAATTCGACACAATCTGGTCCTACCACAGCAACCTTTAGAATCGGAAGAGACCTTTGGAAAAAACGTGTCTTTGTGAAAGTTAACTATTAATTAAGTATTTGTTGTTCCTACCTTAACCAAGCAGTTCTGAAAAGCGTTCCTGCTCAGAAACAAGCAAACAATGAGACCCTTAGAGTTTCTCTCCAGCTATTGTAGTGCCATCACAGCAGCTCTGGGGATTACAAGGTTTTGCAGTCTCAAATGGTTGCTATGAGAGACAATTATCTGATTGCGACTTGAGGCTAAGGGATAAAAGGGTGTTCAATCTCCACAGAGCCCTGTTGTAAAGCAATAGCAAGAGCAAACTTCCCGCAGCATAGGCAATGCAAACACATAGCAGAACTGATAGACACTTTGAGAATGACCAGTAATTTGTTACAAACAGTTCCAAAAACAGCTTTAGCTAAAGGGAAGTAAATAGAAAAGGGTTTGAATCTCTTGGTATATAGCTAACAATTTCTCCTTTACACGAAAGAAAGTGTTTTCTCCACTTATGTCCTTATTATTGTTCCGTGAAACGACACCAAAGTTGAACTCAACTAAAGATCAGCTGCTGAAGAGGATGTTAGCTTTTCCAATAGAGTTCTCCTAAATGGATATAATAGTTCCTAGAACAAAGATTTTTCCTCACAACAGTTATTCACATACAGTAAACAGCTTAGAGCGACTTTTGGTGGGGAACAAAGAGAGCGTAGAAGCTGAGAGTGCAAGGTTGATCTCCGTTGCTATGGACGACATGTTTCATGAATAAATTGAATCGCTATGGCCACAGGTGTGATCAGTCTGGATGGATGGGTGAAAGGGTAGGTAGATAAGAACAACATTAATTATATTTCTGACATTATATAAACTGAGTTACTTTTCCTAGACATATTTCTAGATTTAGCTTTAATGAAATCACCTTATTTATGTTTCTATTGCTGTCGGTGAATGTTATTTGCACTGAATGAACTCTTAAACTTATTCGAAGAAAGCATTCTTGGTTTAATAAATAAGGCTGAATAAGAGTTCATTGGTGTGACAAATGTTATTTCTCTTTTGTCAAATTGGCATCAAGTTGTTCAACCATCATCTCTAGCATTATTTGATTGGTTGAAGAGGTTGGTGAGATGCTTGACACTTTATTTAGAATGACACCATCAACATTTGCTTTTAAAATGTTTTTAATCACAGTAAGTTTGAAAAACATGTCTGTAGCAGCTGACAGTCTTTTAGGAATTCTCTGGAATCCCAGAAGTTTAGATTTTTAAATGCTTTGTGGTTTACTCTTACGGTACGTCCACACGGCAGCGTGGCGTGCTTCAACGGAGACGCTTCCCATTCACTTTGAATGGGGTGACGTCACGCTTTGCGGAACTGCATTGTGGTTCCGTTGCGTCGCTTTGCCTCAGTTGCTCGCTTCGAAAGTTGCGAAAAGTTCAACTTTTCAAGCGTCGACGGAAGCGCCAGCCAATCAAATCATCTGCCAGTACAAGCTCTAGCCAATCAAACCGCGTGCTTGTGTGTCCGGGGCGGGAGATTAATGTGATTGGTTGTTGGTCACATGCCAGAGACGCCCACCGGCAAGCTTCAACGCGATGCTGCCGTGTGGACGTACCATTAGACCAAACAAAGTGGTCCCATAAATTAGGATTGAACCTTTCTTTTTTAGCAGGTTCACTAGTCAGGAAGTTTCTGATAAAAGACTATTGAGTTGCATTGTTGATATGAAGTCGACATGAATCCGATTTAATTGCAGTTCAGGCAATTTGTGCTATTTCAAATAGACACTGTATCTGTGTGCATGGTTTTAGGGGTTCAGTTTTGAGCACCAATTTCAACATTTGATTGAAATCTGATGACAGCTATTGGATTCTTTGCTTATGTTATTGTCTGGTGTCAAAACACCAACACATCCCTGATGAGGCTTCTGGGTGTGTAACTCGAGACAAACAATACCAAGAATGTATTATAGTTCAACTTTAACTGACTGTTGTTTATTTCAGTCTTAAATATGTCATGTCCTAAAGAAGTGCTAAAGTAAAGAGGGGTATATTTGGAGGTTTCTTTGTCTAAACAGATCCAAGGAGTATCAAATGTACTCCTTTAAAAAGGTAGGGTAGGTAAGAATGGAGAAACCAGCTCGAGTGCGCTAGAATCTGAAAGTACACAACCGAAAAAAATCTGCCTCTTCCTTCAGACTTCCTTACAGAGCCCCTCCTCCAACACACACGAACGCACACATGACCAATGAGGGCACGAGATAAGTTTGTGCACAGATGGAAGGCTGACAGGCAGATAGGCCATCCAGTTATTTTAGCCGGGCCGGCTCAGATGATTGGTCGTGCTTTTTACAGCGCCACGGCTTCCACAGATGAAATATTTGTATGTATTTATTGTCAAAGCATTTAATGTATTCATTGCTATCGGGATGTTAAGAGCATTCCATGGAATATAACAAAAAGTGTTTCTGAAGTGAATTACCTACCCCACCTTTAAGTTGCCTCAGCTTTGTATTTTTGGTTTCAACAATGAATCAAGACTTTAAAATCTGCCCAATTGCCCAAACCTCTAGGAATAGAGGGTCAAAATGTAAATTCAGAAAATGTTAATATGTCCGAGTCTTTGTATTTTGGCATGTTTATGTGGCATTTAAAAGATCTGTAATCAGAAACATATTTCTGCTCCGGATTAAAACAACAGAATGTAGCGGCTCTGGGTCACAATGGATGTTGTATTATTTGGCATTTGCCTTTACATGTGTTGTTGCAGGTTGTTGTATTAAAATGTAATGAACGCTCAGTGTTTTTCTGGGAGCGTGGCTACAGGTCCCCATCTGATTAGCTCTTTGGCAGAGCACGGATGCAAATGTGCAAATTTCAGTTTTCAATGTGCCAACGAACTGAGGCCGGATGCTCGATATAAACAGAGCCAGACTTATTGACTCAACCGTGCTGTCCTCCGCAGACTTCATCCCAAAGTAAAAAAGATAAAGCCAAACTTGTTACGTTGACATCGGACGGCAGAATAGATACACCATTTATTTCATTGACTCTCAAGTCTCAATGTCATGCTAAGCTCCATTAATGCACACAATATGTTTTTTTATTACTGCCGGATTGTATTCCATTATATTTTCTATGTAAATACTGTAATATTTTACTTTATTTTGAATTGTTTTTATTGTCATTATAGTTTTCTAAAAATAGTTCTCTATCTGTGTTTTTTAAATGTTACTTTTATGTATGCAACATGACATCAAGTCAAATTCCTCGTACGTGTAAACCTACCTGGTAATAAACCTGCTTCTGATTTGCTGTAAATAAATATACTGTCTAATAAAGAAAGCATTCATAACACACAAATGCTAAGCGCTAGCAGATGGAGAGTGCAGGGATTATGCCTGTAAATGTGTCATTTGGGACACATTGTGTAGGAGGTGCTGTGATCTTGTCTTGAATCATCTCATCTTTTGGACACAATTCCCCATTTGCCTGCTTCCTGCTATTCTTTGATAATAGTTTTTTTAATTATGATCTCAATTAGAGCCATACATTCGTTTGGTTATACAAACAACTGTTTTCTAAATGAAACCATAGTGCAACAGTGGAGTGCTTCCAAAGGTGTACAGATTGAAAATAGTATTATACCCGGCACGAGAGAGCACAAATAGCAATTACCAGGCTCACTGATTTGTGACAGACTTTAACAAGATTTAGAAGGAAAAAAAGGACAGATCCAGCACTATTGTGATGTTTGAGTTTTTGCCGAGGTATAGCAACATCAACAAAAAAAGACGGACAACTTCACCTGTCGATACTCAGTTAAAGTTATATGCCAAAAAAAGAGAGTGGATTTTGCCTTATCCTGAATAAACTTCCTGATTTCACCTCCTTGCTGTCAGTCATGTTGATATGTGTTACGAGAAATCAACACTAGGACCTTATCCTATAATTAAGTGACTATCCTGTAATTAATTAACATCTAAATTATATTCATTTTATAGGCACATTAATCATGGCAGTGAGTGTACCAATCACTCTCTTGCAGTGTTAATTGTTGAGCAGTAATGAAGCTACAGTGGTCTTATGAGAATAGCAGTGAGTTGTGATTGATTAACAGTTGAAGGATCATTGATTTACAGGTCTCTGGCTGCTGAATAAGCACAGACAGTTCTGCCAGACGGCACCAGAGTGACGTTGGTCCAGCTCTGGGCCCCTAAGCACTGAGGTAGTGCCCTACTAGGTAGAGAGGGATTTGGTAGACACATAATGATGTCTTCATGCCTTTCTTAACTCTAACTTCATACTACGATTCATGCTATTTGATATCTTTTTTTATGAATGGAGCTTAGGTCATCAATTGTGTGGTCAGTTATGTCACAAATTTGAAATGCAGAAGATGTATGTATGTTAAAAAGTCAAACACTAAGAAGGGCATAATGTTTCAACGGTTGTTGTTCTCACATCTAGGTCAGTCACAGTAGATTTATTCACAGAATATTGTAACAATCAGCTTATATATAAAGCCTATTTACCACTGCAAAAGTTCAGGAGCTAGGTGGAGGTTATTGAACCTGGCTAAGAGAGGGGCTGATATGTGTAGCGTGTCCTCTAAATAGTGAAGTACCAAGCCAAACTAAAACCTTCAGGGGTGTCAAACTCAAATACACAGTGGGCCAAAATAAAAGAATCGGTACTAGTGGAGGGCCGGACTGGTTCAATGTTTATTGCAAAACTTATTGAAATGAACTTATTGCACATATTAAACCTGGAACTAACAAAGCTTAAATTATTGCCTATAAAAACAACATTAAATAATCAGTTGCATTCATTTCTTATGGCTCTATCTGCAGCTTTTCCGAAGTCATTTCTTATGATTACATTTTCCCACAGGCCAACAACAGCTTCAAAAAAACAATTTCCCTCAAAGAAAAAAACAAACATGCCCTGTTGTCTCAAGAGAAAAAGTGCAGAAGGAAACATCCATTGAAACTCAGTTTGCTGCTCTGTGATGCTAGTTCAAGCCAGATACTTGGCATCTCATCTTGGGTGCAAGTTCATTAATGTTTGGGCTCTGAGCTGAGGAAACCCTCAGGATTGAGTGAAGGTGTGCGTGCAATATACCGGCGGGCCAGATCTAATAGTAATTAGAAATTATCCTGCGGGACGAAATTAAATCCACCAAGGGCCTGATTTGGCCCCCGGGCCTTGAGTTTGACACATGTGACCTACAGTAGACAGAGTTGGTCTGGCATCTCAAAACTGTTTATTTAGCCCAAAAACATTCAACACCTCCAACAAAAGTACAAACACAAATGATAACTAGAGTAATTATCAGGCAATGTCCAATTTAAAATGCAGTCTTCTTGATACATTGAAAGCAAAAATAATAAATCCAAAATCACTCCACAAAAAAGAGAATCCAAGTCACCCGAAACACTGCCAAAAAGAAGAAAAATATCCAAAAAGAAGGGACTCACCGGCCGCCAAAAAAGGGAAATGATATTGATATTCACACTGGCTGGTCCTCAGGTTCCTTGGGTCTCAATGCTCCCAAAGTAACCCTGAAGTACTGTATAACCAACCTTTCCAACCTAGGCTTCCTTTCTCCTTTCCAACCTAAGCCTTCTCTTTTCCTTCAACAAACAATTCCCTCTCCCTTTGTTCACTTTAGGCCCCGCCCCCTTTCCCTCACCTGAATCCACTGCTCACCTGATTAGTGCCTGCAGGGAGTGACAGGTGAAAGCAGAAGGGGAGCGAGGGACACACTCGATAGTATAGGCAGCAATATTTTTCTACAGTGATGGCTCTGTCACAAGATCTTTATAAATGAACAATAAATAGTCATATGTTGTTAAATGCATCCAATGATAAGGCGACACAGCTTGATAGTGGACATTTCTGATCGAAAATCTTTTTATTGCGTTTCGACAATGCATAACCAGTGTTTGTCATTTAGAGATGGAAAGCAAAATATATGCATACAAATGAGACAGTGGTCTGTACTGATTGTATGTACAAAGAGAACAAATAATTACAAAGAACACAAACAAACAATAACAACGACTAAAGTAATCCCCAACATTCAGATAGTGGACATTTAAAAAGAGAAATGTATGTCAGTAACAACTTTTTTAATATCGAATGGCACGTTTAAACACATTTCTATAATATCTGCACATAAGAAGCAAAAGATGATTAAAAACAGCTATGAATAGAAATATGCACTCAGAACAGATGTCTCACTTTCTCAAACAAAAGAAGAGTTAAATCTCACTGAAGTGTAACTCTAGGCTTTCTTACAGTCAATATGGCAGAAAGGAAAACAAAAAAGAGGATTTATTCATCTCATATTGTGCCTATCTTTAGAAGGTTTCATAACACATCAGATATGGAATTAATCTTTGTGTCAAAGCCAAAATGTGGCCTGCAAGAGAGTAGGTGTGGCTTGTTTTAATATGGGTCAGCCCTACACATTATTTCAGTATATACAGGAAGTGATAACATCCAATCTCTAACTGCTTAACACCAAGCAGGCAAAAAAATGTGCGACTGGTCGGTAAAGACAATGGAGCGAGTGACAGCTTAAGCGCGAAACAGTTTCCTATAAAGTTGTTGGAGAGCAAACCAGATTTAAAAGTAGAGCGGTTGATTTATGTCCAACAAGTATAGAAACTCTACATGAAGGGTTGAAATGTTGCTCCATTGTGCCTCTGTGTGTATGAGACACTTTATGATATATCACCATAAAGCCCCTGTCACACTGTCCCGAAATTGACACCAGACGGACTCACGAATATGGAATTGTGAATTTCGCACGAAGATGGCCCCGAACTTGGTCAATGGCCAAGCAACAGCCGAAGCAAGTACGATGCCTACAGAAGGCCACACGATAGCGCCCGAACCACACACGAAGGCGTCACGTGACCTCCCGATGGTATAAAACCTTCGGCCACACGTGGGAAAATAAATTCCTGATCGGAGATTATTGGGAGCAGAACACACGGTAAAGTATACTTTAATTCTACTTTAACATGCCACCCAAGGCAGGGAGAGGCAGACGGAAGAAGCTGGCTGGTAAATACACTCAGAAGAGGAAAGCAGAGGAAACTGAGGATTTAGAGGTCCAAGAACACAGCCTCACACAGTCTCCAACCAGAGAGAGAAAGGGGAGGAAAAGCAAGAAATATGTCGGTCCTTGTCCAACTAAAACTCCAGAGCGGTCCCCAGAGGGTTCCAGGTCTCCTCAGCAGTCCCAAGAGTCTCGGCAGCATTCACCTTCTCCCCCTCCTCCTCGTAACAGACATCCCGAATCCTCGGATGATGAAGGTAAATATGTCTAACTTATTTTTGGTATGGATGGGGGGCAAGAGGGGTTATTGATTTTGTTATATATTCCCATACATTGATGTCCTGCATGTACTTAATCTTTTTTCCATTTGGTATCTTTTCAGATGAGTCAGCCTCCCCTGCCCTCCCTGCAGGCAAGTCCAAGTCCAAGCCTGAAATGGGCAAGGGCGACAAAGGGAAAGGCAAGGCCCAGAAGGAGAACCCACCCCCTGGTGCATCATACAGCTTCACAGAGGCGCAGGAGGAGGCAATCGCTCGCTGGGTGGAGAGTAACAAGCCACTGTATGACATGAAGGACAAACAGTACAAAGACAAGCCATTAAGGAGGCACCTATGGGAGGGAAAGGCTGCGGAGTACGGGTTGGATTGTAAGTATAACACATTTTACATTTCAATTACTTTGAAATATTTGACCCAAATAGACCTCGGTTTCCTCCTTCGCCTCGGTTTGCCCCTGCCCTGGAAAATCAAAATCAAAACAAGATAAGTGCATTGTCGAATTCTAGAAAGGCAAATGTGACCCGCTCTATCGAAATCTGTCAGAAGTCGCAACGGCTCATTTCAAAATAAACGTGTATTTGTGTAAAAAAATAGTTTTTCGGGGTTCGGGTTTTTTGTTTGATTTTAAATAAACAAAGTCTTGGCTTTCAGAATATTAAACTTCTTTCGCCAAATTCAGATGATAAATACAACTTTGAAGCTTGTAACGGCATAATTACAAGCGGAGAACGGAGTAACGTAACGTCACAGCAGGCATAACAACAGCCGGTGTAGGTACCAGATGTGTTCGGCCTACCAGATCTGCTCGGGGTCCCTGTACGTTTTCTCCATCATGTTGTTTCCATAGCAACAACAATTTCCTGTCAACCGCGTAAACTCACCTTCAAAATAAAAGCATCTAAATAAAACAGGAAATTAACCTAAATTACATTTAAGACATACAACTGCAACGAAAGTAACAAAAACAATGTAATATCCTTTTTAGTTTCACAGAACACAAATTGGGTTATTTACATAATATGTTTACATGATTTTGTTGTGCAATAAAACAACCAGAGAAGCGATCTGCAAGGAAACATCGCACACCGTGTCCTCATGCTCCTGTTTCACCTGCTTAATACAGGTGTCATCACTGCTACTGATTTCGATAGAGCAGGTCACAAATAGCAAGAAATGACAAAGTGAAATAAGACCATTTGTACCTGTAAGAGGAGGTGCTGGTCCTGTAAGAGTTGCTCATCGTGTTCTCTGAGGTGCATCAAAAGAAGCAATGCTGCTGCCTTCTTTTTCCTGGTTGTCTCATCATCAAAGTATGCCATTCTGCAGGAACTGAATTGCGATTGAAGGTTTGGGAGTTACACACGCCTCTGCTCTGTAGAGTTGCTCAGGACTGACTGAGGAAGATGCTCTGAGACTGGCCTTTTATATGTCCACGTTACCATGACACATGGGAAACGCTTGAGCTACTCAAATTCGGCTGTCTTCGCCGACACCGTGGTCCCATCTCGATGTCATCGTACTATAATACAATGGCTACACGACGGCATTGCGAGGGCTTCACGTAGTCGTGTTGCCTTCCTAAGACAATCGGGCAGCTTCTTGTTTCCTTCATATTGCCTCGTGAGGCAAAAAATGCCCGATGGCACCGACGATCAGACGAAGATGACACGATTTGACAAGATGCCCTCACGAGTGCCTTACGAAGGGCAAAATGGACACACAAATTCAACACGAAAATGAACCTTCGCAAGGTCCTTCGGCAATTTTTTGGCATGCCAAAGATTTTGCCACCACTCACGAAGTTGCTGCCGGAGCCTGAGAAACTCCACCGGTGGTCATACGATGGCTTAAGATGCCCTCACGAATGGCCCGATGTTGTTACGATCAGAGCCGAATTTGAACATTTCCTTTATCGTGTGTCCATCTGGTGTCAATTTCGGGACAGTGTGACAGCCCCTGTCAGAAGACAAACCTGATTATAATATGTGATTGAGATTGTTTGAATTGTTTGGGAGATTGAGTGTTGGGATATGTAGCTCCAAAATATAGTATTAGGAATTAAGATTTAAAAAAAGTCCCTCCTTTCTAGGACACGTCCAAAACATGTTAGGGAAACCTTAACCTCTTTGACATGTGTAACTAACTCTCCTTAATTAATGTATTGAGGAGGATTTCATGATATCCTACCCTTTTATTCTGCAACAGCCAATCAACATTCTGCACCTCTGAAATGTGTTTTTTTTGTTGGTAAAAAGCAACAAGAAGTGAACTTACTATGCACTAAAGGACACAATACTTACTGCACTGACACTGATTGTTGGTTTGGTTGTATAAAGTCAAATGTCCTGTGGAACTGCTTAATATAAACATAAATAAAAAGGGAGTGGTAATATGTGATTGTGTAAAATATAAAAATCATAATATTTATTTTGATCAGCTTTGTTGGCTTGAGAACATAACATTTTGCCCTTGTTTGCAGTGCCGAAATGTTACTTTGTGGGGCCCCAAACATTGATCAAATACCAGGGTGGTGGGTGGTGGTGAAATGGGATTTTGAAACTCAATTGGGAGAAAAAGTTTGATCTTAAGCCGGAAGATCCATTTTAAAACCAAACATCTGAAAGAGTATACATTTAGTCACTGGAATAGATTTAGCAGTCTTTGAATAACCATTGTGTATGCTGGTCAGTTTGTGCTGTGGAGCAGCAGAAATGTAATTGTTTTAAAATAAAGCTTTGACGGTTGCTCCCAACATGGGTTTATTGATTCTGGCTCATTAATAAGGCACCGAAACAGCTGCTTTTAGGTCAGGACTGTGTTACTGTAATTTATGGCAATGTGCATCTTCAGAATTATGGTAAGTAGGCCACAGTGGGCCAAGACATGGATGAAGGAAGCTAATTAACAAAATCTAAAAATGTCCGGAGGTACCACAGTGGGGCTTAGTGTTGCCTCCCAGCAAAAAGGGCCTGGGCTCCACTCCCAAACCAGTGGGTGTTTCTGCGTGTATTACTAACATTTCCTTTGGATTCTCCTAAATTCACCCAAAGCGTGCCGGGAATGAAGCCAGCCTCATATTACCCTGAAGATAAATATGAGAATGGCTGGTAAAAGTTGTTAGCATATTGGTGCATTACATAGCAAGTTCTCGTATACCTAAACAATGGAATACATTGTTAAAATAATATTGAAATACTCCAATTCTGCAAGTTCCAATGCATCATACTGGGAGCATCAACTGATATACTGTATAAAAGCAACAGATGCAGTAATTGTAATAGATAAGATAAGAAGTACTTTATTGATCCCAATTTGGGAAATGTTTGTGTTGCAGCAGCATAAAATGACATGGCATTGTACAATACAAATTAAAAGACAAGAAATAAACAAGAAAGTAGAAAATACAAATTTACAAATTAACAATAACAAGATATAAAGCAAGGTATTATATATACATAAGTATGTGACAGATTAAATATTAAACTGCATATATAAATGTAAAATGTACAGTGTGATTCAATGGACTGTTGGGTAATATGTTTGCAAAGAAAATAGATTTAAGAGTTCATATGGAAATGTGTTAGCAAATCTTTGTTACTATACTATAAGTCCTTCTGGGTTACAATTCTTTTGACAGTTGAAGCTTCCTCATATTCAGACCGATGGCAGGCTGTCAGGTGAACACACCACAATATCAATCAATATCATTGTTCAATTTGAGACATAAAGCGCTTATGTTGTACACTGCCATGCATTGCTTCTGCAGAGCCCTTTGTATAATACATCAACCTCTCCTGGCAGCAGAAACCGAGAGCAAAACCAACACAAATAAATACTTTACCTGTTATGTGACAGTATGCAATGAATCAAATCCCCTTACGTGCCCAGAGGATTATAAGTCAGGAGAGAATTATTAGCAGGTGGTCACAAGGTGGGGGAAATGGGAGGTGCACGGGATTTCTGGGTAATCATATTTCTCATCTGGCATTTCAGTGGGTTGCCACATGAGCTTGGGCATTATCCAAATCTCCAAGCACAACAACTTGGGCTTGCCTGGAACATTAACCTCTCTGCATGTGCAAACATAATTGATGAAGATAATAGACCTTCCTCACAGCAGCAGGTTGCTCACTTCCATCAAAAATGTCCCAGTAATTCATAAGGAAGCCAGCATGGGCGACAGCTCCTTGGAATTGACCATTTGCTAAAGTCCCGCCCCTTCTTGGTTACTGTTGCTATGCCTGTCAGTCTGTATACTTATAACTGGGTGCAGTGGTGTCAGACAGGTAGAACAAAGCCGGCTTCTCATTTCTAGACAGCAACCGCTGAGTTCCCTGTCTGAAACTGTTTGTATGTTCAGAGGAAAAACAAATCAGAGTTGTTTCATTCGTCTGAATCTCTGTTTTGCTTGCCTTTGTTTTTCTCCCCGCTATGGCAGGCGAACATTTTCAATAGTTTTTTATAAATGACAGATTTTCAAAAACACCTACTTATTATTATTACCTGATTAACTCATCTACAAGCAGGAATTCAATATATCAAGATTCAAGGCTTTTATTGTCATTTGTACATAGCTAAAGTGTAGATATATCAATGAAAATCACAGGCTCCTCCAACAGTGCAACTAAGTAAAACAGATACAATAGTGCAAGTAAATACAAATACAATTGAATAGAAATAGTGCAAGAAGAGTCTATACAAGTAATTGCAATATGATGTATTAGATAAATAATTAGTAAGTTGCAAACAGATGAATGTTACTGATGAATACCAACAGGGTATTTCATCCTTGCAGTTTATTTGGAGGCGTGTGGCGCAGTGGATAGAGCGTTGGTGTTCGGATCAAGGGAGCACAGGTTCAAACCCCACTGCAGTCAGCATGTCGTTGTGTCCCTGGGCAACACTTCACCCCAAATTGCTCCTGTGGGGATTGCCCACAGTATTGAGTATGTAAGTCGCTTTGGATAAAAGCGTCTAACAAGTAACATGTAATTTGTTAAAAGATGAAAGAAGGGTGGGTTTTGATATTGATAAATATGCAGATTGGATGACAGAAATTAACAGAGTAAATATTGAAGGTTTATTTGTAGGTTCTGAAAGCTTACGGAAATGTCACCATACAGTATGTTTTGGTTTTCTAGTAATGAGAATATCCATAGTGTGCGAGTTTCCTTCAGCAACTGAGCAGCGCATTATCTCTCCATTTTTGTTTTACTCACATCTGGCATACGCCTGGCCAAAAGACAGGCATACTGTAGGACATTGTGTACATCTTGATTGGAGTTAGGCGCACATCTTTCTTGCCAGTGATGCCAAAAAAGGCGATTTAGGGTTGGGATCTGTAGGTCCAAAATTGAGTATTAGGAATTCTTCTTGCTAGTACATGTCCAAAACATGTTTGATAAACCTTAACATCGTTGACATGTGTAACTAACTCTCCTTTATGAATTTATTTAGGAGGATTTCATGATATTGTAGTTTTTTTTTAGCTCTGAGCCCAGGATTAGCCAAAAAGATAGGAAGCCTATTTACAAGTTAACAGCGTTTAATAAAACAATGATACGATGATACAATGAAATTGCAAAATGGCGACAGCTGCTGCTCTTCCTTCCACTGGCATGGGATGAGAAAGAGACCAACTTCCTGCTTGTGTCACATATTTATCATCTGAAGTCTTCTCCCATTGGCTTAGAGTCGACGGGGGCGGGTCCAAGCTCGTCCTGTCATTTTCTGATGTTAGTTTTACAATCTTATCTGTTGGTCATTTAAACATTCCCTAATAATAGTATTTCAGCGTCAATAAGTGAGAGTTAAATACAGTGTGTTTAGTGTGCAACACCACGTGTCATTTCTCCTTGATTCACGAACAAAACATACCATTAGATAGCTACATGTTAATGCTACCAAAAGTGTTAGTCATTTTACGTTAAGCCATATAAATATTGATTTTATTCCTTACAATATCAATATAACAGCCAATCAACATTCTGCACCTCTGTGTAGTTTCCCATGTTAAGGGCATTTTTTGTTCTAAGTGCTTCTTAGAGAGTCACATGCTCACGGCTTGTTTTTTTTCAATAGTGGTCACTCAACACTGGTTCCTGTAGTAGTGAAGCACACTCAACCGCAATAAACACAGTGGTGTAGCCAAATCAATCAGGACTGAAATCTTAAGGGTTTTCCTCTCTGTGAGGGCATAAACAGACCTGACTTTACTTACATCCCTCACTCTCAAATATTTGCTGAATCGGGTCAAATGTCTTGAGTTTGCAGCATGTTTTAGTGGCTCCAGCAACACCGCATCCAGCTATTGTTTCAGCTCTTTTTATTCTTTTCATAGTTTTTTATCTCAGATGGTTCTGTGTAACAAACCATCTGGCCCATCAGGTGCGTGGCGTATTATAACAAATGTAAGATTTCACACTTGAATGAAAAAAATATTGATAATTACCTGTATTTCCCACAGGGCAAACTTTCAAACAAACCAGTCGAAACATGTTGAATTGATCAAATAAAATAGCAACACAACAAGAAACAACACTCAACTCAGTAAACACAATGAATGAAGACTTTGTTTAATCTATAAAGGGTAATTAGCATTAACATTCAGGGTCAATTAACTGTGTTAGGAACCCTCCTCAGCAAAGAAGACAATTCGATTGCACCCTAGATTAAGGCTGGTGCCCCACGAGGACGAAAACGGGTTGTATCCGCATATTTCTCTTGCGTATAGCCTTTTTTGCCACTCGAGGCTGTAACTAAAGAATAGAAACGGACCCCGCAAACGATAACGGGTCCAAAGGTGGATAGATCTGGGAACGGCGCGCTCTGGGGGGTCATACGGCTCCATGTGATCGCCTCTATACGATCATTTTGTGATAATGATGACGCAATAGCCCCGCCTCCCCCCACCTCTGCTGCTCACCCCCGCAAAAGTACACTGCACACTGAATTCAGATTATTTATCTTTATCTCGATATGGACATAAACGCGAGTGAAGTCTAATCTGACAGGACGGAGACACGCAGCTCCTCCCGCTGTGATGCAGCGGGAGCAAAACACACACTTCAAGTCAGATCATCACCCTTAGCTATTTTAATTACCTCTCAAACTACCTAAACTAGTTATAAATATGTTTATTTTTACTGTCGGGTCACTCATTACTGGATCAGCTGCTGCATGAGACAGACACTGACGCTGTCAGAAGAGAGGAAAAAGAGACAGGCTCCGTGTATTTTATTATTATATATAGTCGTTATTCATTTGTTTTAAAGCTTCATAAATAACAAAGAAGACCTTTGACCGGCACTTTTATAATTTTGTCCGGAAGATTTAAACTTTTACACATGTTGACCGGCGAAAAACTCTGCCCGGTTCCCTCGGCCCCAACCACGGGGAATAAACAGAAGGGCAACCATGACAACCCAGCTTCTTCGCTGCTTTTGTGGAGGAAGTTACAGCGCCACGTACAGGCTCGGCATATGTACTGCAGCTTTTTCCAGCGGTTGGAGCTAAACGGAGCTGTCTCGTGTGAACAGACACTATCCGGTGTATATTGCGTGTGGACGGAAGCTTTTTTGCGATTGCGATTGCGTTAATCCTATGCGTTTTGCCGTATGCGTTCCCGTGGGGCAAGCACCTTAGTCTCTCACACAGGTGCTGTTCCACATGACTACATAGCACAGGATAACCTTTGAATAATTGCTTGGTTTTATTGGCAAATGATCCAGAATGTAAATGCACAGGAGAATGTGTGATTGCCTCTGCAGTGGAATTTGTATCTGCAACAAAACATGGGCTGGAAGGAAAGTATTCGCACATGCATATACAAGTTTGAGACCACAGTTAATTGAGAAGCGCACAAAAACTCACACCTTCTGAAATGTAACAGCAGTCCTCAAATCTTTTCACATGTGCGAAGTTCACACACTCTTATTCCTGCATTGAATCTGGAACAAAACATATTCACACCCGGGTGGTTTGCAGCAGATTGAAATTCCATTGGGGTCAGGGGGTGGTTTGTTACAAAAACACTTTTAATAATCTTTTAACAGTGTTCTCAGATGAGTAATATACTGAATGTGGCACATTTGCACTGCTTCTGCTTTAATGTTTGAATACTTTAACCTTTTATTTGTACAATTCAATTTATTAAAAGCGCCTTTATGAACAATCAAGGACACACTTCAGGTTCGATTCAATAGGTTGAATGTTTGTCAAAGAACCCTCAGAGGCAAGATGACAACAACAAAAAACGCACAACTTACTGTACGTTTCAAAACTTTAGGTTGTTAAGTGTTTAATCGTGTACGCTAATTACATTACATTGCATTTAGCTGACGCTTTTATCCAAAGCGACTTACAATAAGTGCATTCGACCAAGAAGATACAAACTTGAAGAAAACAGAATCATATAAGTACATCAGGTTTCATAGAGCCAAAACATTTCAAGTGCTACTCAACTAGCTTTAGATAAGCCAGTCCTTTGTTAGTATCTAAGTGCTTTGTTAGTCATTGTATTGCTCGAAGTGGAGTCGAAAGAGATGAGCTTTTAGTCTGCGCCGGAAGATGTGTAAGCTTTCTGCTGTCCTGATGTCAATGGGGAGCTCATTCCACCATTTTGGAGCCAGGATAGCAAACCCACGTGTTTTTGCTGATGGGAACTTGGGTCCCCCTCGTAGTGCGGGTGCAGCGAGCCGTTTGGCTGATGTAGAGCGGAGTGCACGTGCTGGGGTGTATGGTTCAACCATGTCCTGGATGTAGGAAGGGCCAGATCCATTCACAGCATGGTACGTAATGTTAGTTTACTTTCAAAGTTTTGACTGTAGAGACTATAACACTGGAACATCACATCAAAAGGATGCTAATTAACACAGTGTTTTATATATGCCAATGTTTCCCCCAAAATGCAAAGACAAAAATAACTGCAATTGGTGATATTAGTTTAAGGATAAGGTTGGTGTTATTTTAGTTTTTATTGACATCATCAAATCCCATGAAGACTTAATTTAGTCCACCTTTTATATTTGTATATATTTCTAAATCAGTAGGACACCTTAGTCTTAAGAACTAAATTCATTTGATGGGAACTATTTTCTTTCACGGATTAATACACATCTGATGCTCCACAAAAAGTGCCTTTGTTCATGGTAATACACATTATGAGTGTAATGCCAAGCTTATCTCTGCATCTGTATTTGTACCTGTTTGTCACAAAAACTGTAGTAGTTTGATTGGTATTGATTATTTATAATTTCCTCTCCGTTCTAAATAAATAATCAGAACCTCTCAATCTGCTCTTAGCTCAGAGTTAAACATCCCACTGCAGCCGACTGGCTTTGCACAATCTGCCTTTTTTTTACGACATCAAGCATTGAAATATATTTCCAGCTGAGCTTAAAACACATACATAGATTTCTATTTCTATCCCCAAACTGCGAAAAAAATTAACAAGTCATGACAAAATGATGTAATTGTGATTTAAATTGCAAAGAATTTTACTGGCTGAATGTGCTTTTATTGATATGTTGATGTTTGCTTGTAGTTGTGCACAGTGGCGATCCTAGAGTCACTGGGGGCCCCTCGAACCAGCTTGTCATCGCCACGCACAGCCGACAGACCCCCGCTGCTTACCAACATCGAGAAAGAGACGTATATAAAACAGCGGGTACTTTTTGTTTTAGTTGAATCAACTTCCCAGTAAGAGTACAAAAAAGTTATAAAATGCGCTAAAAGTCATATCCAGAGATATTTTTCCTCTCCATTAATTTGACTGAGCCAAGAGCAGCTGTGAAGACGCGGATTGGAAGCAAAACGTATGGAAATGTTGGCTTAATGCGTCACTAAGCAACTTTCATGAACTGAGCCCTCCGTCGGACGCTGTATCTAGTTCTCTTACACATCCATGCTGAAAAAGAGGCAGAAATAACTAGCTTGGTTTCGCCCAATAGTACAAAAAAAAGTCCACAGCACCTACATGTTTCACTAATTAGCAGGATATATATGATGTGTAGAAACAACAAAGTGTGAAAACATCAAGTTGTGATTTCACAAAGTGTTATGTGCCAGACCAGCTTTTTCTTGGCCGAGAGCAGCAACTTCCTGCTCTGAGAAACAAACATGTCACCCGGAGTCTGCAGCTACACTGACACCCACCAGATGCTTCAGTGAGAGAAAATACTTTCCAAGAACTTGAATGTTACAAAGACTGTCCATTTTTTGTTTCATTAAGAATGTAATTCTGCATTAATGAAATGGTTGCCTTTGTGCCGTTTACTGCTGGAACAATAAAGACTTCACTGGATGGTTTTAAATAAATGTGAGATTTCATACATAATGCAGCGTTAAGTGGATCTCTACAGCTGTTCGACATCACCCTGGACACTGCGACCGCCACCTAATTAATATGAAATCTGCCTTACATTATGAATGAGGGCCAGGTGTGCCTCATTAAATCTGGGGCCTCTTTCGCCAAAACACACCCACACACACACAGATGCACAGCATGTCAGGTAGAGTGTGAAGTGCGTGTTGCCCTTGACTAAAGTACATAGAGAGGACTCGGTGGAATTGGTAACATCAGGACTGTCACTGCTCTCTCACCATTAAAATGTGAAGCAGAGGATTCATTTAGGGACATTAATTATTGCAGTTAGCTAACTGCACTCTTTAAAAGGCAAGTTTGATCCCAGTGTGACTGCGGTGTGATATTTGAGGAAACGCTGTCAAATAAATCATGCATATGCACTGACACGTTACAGTGAAGTAATTGCATTGCGTTAGATGCCAAGAAAGTAAAAAAGGAAAATGAGCACCGTGTTCAGTAGCGTTGCAGACCTGCTGCTTTATTCGTGGCAGTCTCGAGTCACACAAAGTGCACCAGGACATATTGTGCATTGTCTGTCTTTCCATCTGGACGAGCCCGGTTTGATTTCACTGGAGGGACCAGCGGCGACAGAAGCCAGCTGATTCGGGACGATTCCAAAAGCCCAGCTGGTGGATTCCTCCGGAGCGGCTGACTGAGCCGTGGGAGCGCTCCGGCTCGCGTAGTCCTCCATCTGCCGTCCTGGAGGAACCACTTCAGAACGCTGGCCAGGGCTTGGTGTGAGCCAAACGTCCGACCCGTCACCCCCCCCCCCACTCTCCTACCCCGAGGCCTCATCCGAAGCCATCACGCCGACCTCTCCTTGGCGTGGCGCCAGCTGCTCTGCTGAAAATAGCCCCGCCAATTCATCACGGTATCTTGCCAGAAGCCTTTGTGCTGCATAGGCACTTCTCTTAATTTTGGGATCTGTTTCATAGTGAGCCGGAGAGACCGCTGACAACTTCAGTAATACCATTATTGGATGCCATAGCTGTAGAGCTCCATTAGGACACTTAAAAAGCCTCCGCATCAGTAGATACCGGTGGTCTTAACTAACATATATCACTAAAGAGCCATTAGCTACCGAGGGGTGGGTGATGGGCGACATCTGAGCACGGTCAAATCTTCGGTTCAAGGTCAGGGCGCCAGAGCAGTGCGTCCAGAGCAGAAACAGCCACGTTTTTTCAGATATCTCTGTCTGCGTCAGCTTGACCCCGGTATGTGGGCTGCAGCTGTTGCTCCTCCTGCTCCACTTAGCCGGAGAGGCACACTGCCAGCCTTCTCCTGCATCATCAGGAACTCATCAGGATTTTTTGGGACCCTGATCAGAGTCCTGCCCAGACTTCACATTCCCCGACTCTCAGTGCTCAAGGTAATCAAGCAACTCACATGGAAGGTAGCAGAAAGAGAAAAATATGTTTTTTATAAAACAGTGTTTTCTTATAGTGCTGAACCATATAGCACAAACTGTGTGATGGTCATTATGACATTTAATGATTATGTTTTCTTGCCTTTATCTGCTTGTTCTCATCAGGATTACGGTAAAAAACTAGCAGATTTGAATAAAACTTGGTGGAATGGTGTAACATAGGCCAATAACTAAAAAAAGGAGCAACAACTCAAACAGATAATGAGCAATACAATACAACTTAACTCTAACTAACACGTCGTAAAGAATTACTTCCAAACTCGGAAAAAGGGGCATGAGTTTCTTTGCTCAAAACTCTTGCACACTGTCCCTTTTTGGAGAAAATGCTTAGTACCACAAGGTTTGTTCTGCCCAACCTTCATCACTTGAAAAGTGGATATTGAGTGGGAGATTTTCACATATTACTGAGATTGCATTTCTCACTGATGCACCTGTGTCACCTTCAGGTGTACATCGTTTTAATATATATATATATATATATATATATATATATATATATATATATATTACATAACACTATTAGTGGCACTTGTAAGAGTATCTTTGTATTCTTTGACCCTGTATTCAAAGTTCATACCATTCATTATCATTTATTATACATGATGAAAGTACATCATATGTAGCATTACTGTAATATTTAAAAAAAATGACTGCAAAGCCATATAAATGCATTAGGGCCCTCATGTTCATGCACAGGTTCATATTAGTATTTAGTGCCTCTAATGTGACATGTCTACATACTCTAATGTTCAAAAAGCTCTTTATTTCTCTCATGCTGCCTGTGCCTCTTTTCACCCTCTGTCTGAAACCAGAGCCCAGTCTGCTCTGATTGGTTAGCTGGCCGGCTCTGTTGTGATTGGTCAACCACTTAGAGATGTCCCGCCCCTTAGCCTATCACATACAAGGTGTTGGAGCGATAGCCAATAGAAGCGCAAGTGTTAGGTCATGATGTCACTATGTTACAGAAGTAAAACAAAGGAGTGCAATGGAGGTGTTTCAGGCAGGGGGGTGTGTGGGAGAGAAGGATCTTTGGGATTTAAGCTTTTGCAGACCGTTTGCATTGTGTAATGTCCCCGCTGTGGGACTAGTAAAGGATTGCTGATTTTGAAAAAACATATTCACACACTACAGGAAAGGGAAATTCTCCAAAAGCACAATATATCCTCTTTAAAAGCAATGCAAATAGTTCATGTTCTGATTACACTACAGTGTCTGACACTATCCTCATAGACCCTTTTTTTAAGACATTAAGTGAGCTTTTACTCCCCCCCCTCCATCTATGAGTAGACAAGTTCCTGCCCCAATGCTTCACTCATCTTGATGAGCTGTCTGCCTTGAAACAGCAGCCGCCCTGCTGAGATAACCTGCGTCTGGAAAGAAGATGAACAGGAAGTAGATAAAGAACGGCTCTTCTGATTCTGGCTGCTTTCCTAGATTGGTGTTGTGTTATTGTTTCCGTGTTTGTTGAGGCCTTTAAAGCCCTTCTCCTCTCACACAGCAGATGAAAAGAATTATGTATAGCGTATCCCAGTGTATTTTTAACTAACTGTTAATATTAAAGAATAATATATAGCTTGAATGTCATAATTTGGAAATTACAAAAGTGTACATTCACAATTCTGCCCCGATTTTTTCATCTATATATATATTTTTGTTATGTTCATATAAGTAGAAGAAGCATTATCATACATACATTAGATAACTCTCCTTTTGATTCAGAAAAACTTTTTCTCCAATACTTTCCTCAGAGTTTAAAAGGACTTGTATTTCTTCATTTGAATGCACTGTCCTTCTGTATGAAACCGCTCTAAATATAAAATAAAATGTATTTCAAAGGATGAACCAGTGATTACATTTCCTCATTTATAATCACCTTTAGATGAACCAGATTTCAATTAAGAGTGTGGGAGTGCAGATATTTCATTGAATTAATAACTTATGACGAATATCCAGGGTTATTGTCAGTAATGGTCTCTTTCTTGGCTCAAAACCAATTTGAAAAACTCCTCCACACCGTCCCTTTTTCTGCAAAGATATTTAGGACCACAAGGTTTGTTCCGTCCAACCTTCATCATTTGAACAGTGGATATTGAGCTTTTTTCTGATTGATTTTAGAGATTGCACTTTTCGCTGATGCACCTGTGATACATTAAGGTGTACATAATGAAAAATATATATATATTTTATATAAGACATTACATGTCAATAAGCTGACACTTAAATGTTAGGGTCTTTTTACCAATCATAGCAGCCAAGAACCCACATTTTCATATTTAAAACACAATTTTAATCAGATTAAAAAGGTTTAGTTGAATACTCTGATTCTGATTAGCCAATTTGGACATTGGTCCTTTTAACAGACTGTTGCTAAGGAGAACAGCATGTTGCTAAGGAGGATTAAGGGACTATGTAGGGATTGTCTGCACATTAATATTTCATATCAACATGCAGAAAGTTGTACGGTCAAATTAACATCAGCTGTGGACAACAAACATTAGTTTTCATCCATTAGAAAACACTATGTAATACTTTCTGAATTTTGTTTTTTATATTTCAGGAGAACACAAAACTTTGGATTCATGATGGCTAAAGTGTCCGCAGTAAAGAAAATAAAAACAGCGTAAGACAAAGAAAGAGGTTTGAAGACAGAGCGCTGGACATCAGAGAAATCAGCAGAAGAAGACAGACAGGAAGTAAACACTCACAGGAACACAGAATGGGCTTTAATTAATTTTTTTTAAAAGGAGGGGGCTGAGCTCATGCGGGACCCGACAGCTACTGTCTAAACTAAATACTGCGGTGATGAAACGCCATATCATGGATTATCAAGGATGATTTCTGAAACAGTATGGAGCTCAAAGGCTTTCTCTCTTGCCGGTTATACCACAAGGTGAGTTCCTTTTTATTTCTTGCTTCTTCACACACATGCTCTCCAGTACAGGTTAGCTCTGAGTGTTAGCGATGCTAATGTAAACACCGACCATATTACGTCCAAAACAGTCAGGCATTGTTTCTGATAGCAACTTTCTGATAGTGCCGTGGATCCACATTTCCGATATTACGTCATATCGGACGCAAATCTGGATCAGCTCCGTTGTAGCCCCGTTTTTAGAGATTTGGGTACGGAGGAAAAGAGAGAGGGTTTTTATTTTCTGACGCTGCGTGAGTTCCCTGACACACCGGGGACACATAGCTATGTATAAAAGACATCAAAAAGTGCATTTTGCATAATAGGTCCCCTTTAACATAATGGCAGTAAGAACCTGCACGAGTCAAAGAGGATCAGTCCTTACTTTGCTTAGAAATAAAGAAAGGGTTATTAGTAAGTGATCAATCTCCTATTTTCCTAATCTTCCGATTTTTATTCCATATTCTATTCCTTCTTATTCCATTCCATTGCAATTTAAATACTGTTATATTTTACTATCTTTTTTTATTATTTTAAAGATGTTTCTAGTTCTCTACCTGTGTTTTTAATTCTTGTTTTACTTTTATGTATGCACCACGACACCAAGTCAAATTCCTCGTACGTGTAAACCTACCTGGTAATAAACCTGTTTCGGTTTCTGATTCTGATTCTTAGTTATATTTTATATTTTTAAATCAAAGTTACAAAGTTATTCAATCCTGATACATGATTAAACCAGAATGCAATACTGAGATAAATCACGCGCTTTGCAAACACTCGCGCTAATGCAACTGGAGCCTTTTTTGTAAATACACAATGCAGAGAATGCTTCACATCTACAGCTATAAGGTTAAAAGCCTTAGTAAAGCTAACCCTGAGTGTGCTAATAATAACAAGACAAAAAGATCCAATCCAATCCAATTTTATATTTTATTATGGATTGAACATGGACAAAAGTGCTTGTATTGGCAGATGATCCTGTGCCACTGTGAACTAATGAGGCCTAATTGAAACAATTACAAGTACTGCTTATCGATCCGGTTCTTTAACAGTATTTTTATAGGTTATTTTTTAGGGGAAAAACTAAACAAATTAGAAACAGAATTCACATTGATTCATTTTATGTATAGTGTGGATTATGGGCTACTAGCACACATACCTGCAGTGGTGGTAGAAAGTAGATTTACTCAAGAACTGTACTTATATTGAGGTACTTAAGTATTTCCACTTTTGCTTCTTTGTAATTCTGCTCCTCTACAGTTCAGAGGTAAATGGTGTACTTTTACTCCACTACATGTATTTAATACCTTTAGTTACTTTACAGATCTGGATGAATGATGTGAAATATAATCAACTCTTAAATCAGACTTTAGTTACACCTGGAGTAAATTCACAAGCTACCCTGCAGTTTACTACTTTTACTTACTTGGAGTACTTCTCCCACCTTACACGTAATTGGGGCAACAGAACTCAGATTTCTCCATATGAATATGATGCCTTTTGGCCTTTTTTTCCCACGAAAATACTTATGCTTATACTTAACCCTGAGTGTTGAAATGATGCATGGAGTGTTTAAGGTGGCCTTTTCAGTACTGAATATGCGATATATTGTCGTCAGAATCTGGCAACCCTGGTGAAAAGATGCAGCCATGGCAACCCCACATAGCACCAGTCTGTACGAGCCCTCTTCAGAAAAATGAGAAAAAATAAAAACAAATAATTTAAATTCAGAGGGAATTATTTGAAAGCTTAAATTAACATTGAAATAATTAGTAATGCTGACAGAAAAGCAGTTAAATAATGGAGGATAATAGTTAAACTGTGTTGGTTCCAGCAGATGCAGAGGAAAAAAAGATCAAATGAAAAACTTGGAAAGCAGCAAGAGTGGGAAAGTTTTAAGACAGAAAACTCTGAAGTTTAATAGAGGAGTTGGATATGATTCAGAAATTCAGTCTCTACAGTATATATAGACATTTCTGAAGGATATAATTGATGTTTAATGCCAATAAGAAGTGCCAAGGAAGTAAAGTTCTATTATGGCGCTTTTTCACTGCAGCACGTAGTGCTTTTTGCTTTTCCACTAGGGGTAGTTCCGGCTCAGGGCTACTTTTTCACCTTTTTTCTGGCCCTCCAAAATTGAGGTTCTTACCGGGCCAACAACCGGGCTGAATATGCTAAACTAGTGACGTAAACACTCTTGACTGCTGATTGGTCAGAAAGAATCATCACAATCGTTGCACGAGATAATCTTACCAAAACATCAGCCGTTAGCTGTTAACATTCATATCTTTTCAGAAACTGGACAAAAGTTAAACAAGTACAAACCACAGACTGTCTGTGTCATGGTGAATACAGTCACTGGTTTATTTATGTCTGTAGGCCTTTGTTGTGAGTGTGGACGGAGCATATACAACGTTAGCTTAGCCTGATCGATCCGATCTCCATTCAGAAAACACGCATTTTAAAAGGTTTTTCGCCTGCCGTCTTGTATGCAGACTTGTCAAAGCATTAATTGTTTTTTAATAACTGGTGTCAGTATGTTGTTACTTAAGTTTGTTGCATATATCAAGGGACGCTTGCAGCATTTTTGAAAACAGAGGAGCTACCGCATGCCGAACAGCCGATCGCCCCGCCTACACTGCGTTACTATATTTACTACCACAGTAACTAAACTGTAATGGAAACGCAGCATAAAGTGAGCCTGGCCTACCAAGGCCTAACCATACCGTACTAAGCCGTGCTAGGTCCTGCAGTGGAAAAGCGCCATTATTGTACCATAGGGAAAAGTGAGATTAATAATGTCGACTAAACTAATGATGTAACTTCATACTTTAAATTATTGTTATTTTTTCAGATTTTTGCATTTGTATTCTATGTATTTAAGTTTAAACTGTATGTCAGTCTCTACAGTATATATTTAGACATTTCTGAAAGATATAATTGATGTTTAATGCCAATAAGCAGTGCCAAGGAAGTAAAGTTATATTATGGCGCTTTTTCACTGCAGCACGTAGCCGTTTACGGCTTTTTTTTGCTTTTCCACTATGCCCTGTTACCATAGTTTTATATGATGCAAATAATACATTAAAAATACATTAAAAAAACATATTAATAATAACATAAATCGTACTTGAATTGAAATATTCAGGAGGATAAATGCATTCATAAAAAAAGCATTTGACAAACAGTTAAGTCTTATTTCTAGCATTTTGACAGATAATAACAGATACACAGCCTTGATTGCATTGTAGAAGAAATACTTGTAGTGTGTTGCTCTAGCTTTCTCTGACAATAGAAATAAGGACATTTTGATATCATGAAAACAGGGATACATGTTACCTTCCTAACTGCAGATGCTTGAGTGTAAACAGCAACCCAAGCACTATTAGGAATTCAATAAGTGGATATTTCTTCACTGAAACTGAGATATTAAATTCCCACCAAGCAAGATCTGTGCACATCTATTAGTAATACCTTTATGAATTCAATTTTAAAGCAGAAACATAAGTGAAATCCAAATAAATATTTATCACACACATTTTGGGAGATACAGAACACATTCTCTTGAGTAAAAAACCTATTAAAATAAAAGTGCTGTACAGTAAAAACACTTCAAACCTAACCTTAATCGGCCTTTCTCAACTGTTATTAGGTCATTTGTACTTGCAAAGGGGAACCTGAACCAATAAAACAGTGGCATGGGCACTAGTAGAAATATAATTGTAAATGTGATGATACTGAATCGCCACATTTTGGCCAATCAGGAGAAAGCCAAAAAAAACTGATTTTAACCAAATAAAAAATAAAAAATGTTCTTGGAGAAGCAAATCTCACAATCTCTTTAATACGGTAACAGAACAACACATTTTAATAGATGGTAATAAGGTAATGTATACAAAGGGTGTAAAATGAAGTGTGATCTACGATATTCACACCAGCTTGGTTTTCAGAATGCTCAAAATCACGCTCAATCACTAAAGTTTCTCAAAAGGGCCTGAGGGGCAGACTGACTGACAAGATCTGCCAAAATGAGGTTTGCATGAAGTGGAGGAAGGATCAAAATGCCCTTGTGTATACGTTCTACCTCTGTTAAGCCCTAAAGAAAGAGCGTTGTCACACTCTGATTGGCCGAAAGGGATAACGCACCAAGCTGCTCTCAAGTCTTAATTAGGAGACAAGTTGTGTGAATAACCTGTAATCAACACAGATAAAAAAAAAAGGGAAAGGTTAAAAGGAGATATATAAATATTGCTATATATATATCCCAGGAGGATATATATTAACATAATTGTTTTGTTTGCATTCCTTTGGTCTATATGTAAAATAATTCCATTAAAACGGATAAAACATATGTACTGTAGTTCTGCTTTGAGTTGATTGAAAGAATAAAGTGTTGTTTTTTGGCACCTAGTTCCTAGATGTGTTTTCAATAATGCTGATTTAATGACGAATAGAAAGACATCTGATTGTACAGAAGTCTATGAGAAATTGACCCTATACTTCTTTCTTGGTGGTTCCAATCTGCAACATTTTTAAATCTTCACCCAATCACAAAATGTCCGCGGTTGAACACCTAAACTTGAGGCATCATAACGGGCCGTCTCCACGGCAGCGTTAAAAAAATCTTGGAGGTGGGCGTATCTGAGGCTTGGGGATTTTTTTGCGATCAACCAATCACATGAATCTCCCGCCCGCGACATATGAAGCCAAAAAGCCCGAAGTAAACTGGATATAAACTCCCCAAAACAGGCGAAAACATACCACTGTCTCTGCCACCTCCCTCCATGCCTGGCTCCTCCGGTTTATATCCCGGTAGGTCTGGTCATAAAGCACCGGGTGATTGATTCGCTACCGCTAATTTCTCCTCCATGTTTTGGAATATGAGGAAATGACCTGCGGTCTGTCTCTCCCAGCATACACGCCGTTTGATTGGCTAGAGCTTGAACTGTCAGATTTGCGTACACGGGATTTGATTGGCTGACGCTTCCTCCTCAGCTTCAAAAGTTGAACATTGTTCAACTTTGGATCTTGAAAATCCTGAGAATCTCCGCTCGCCTGCCCACAATGCATTTCGGCAAAAGCGAAAAAAAGTGACGTCACCCCATTCAAAGTGAATGGGCAGAAGCGTTTCAAGATTTTTTAACGCTGCCGTGGAGACGGCCCGTAACTGTAGTCGACAAAAAAATAGATGACATCCTGGTGACTTCCTCCACTGTTTACTGTATGTACATGTTTACAAATGTGTTACAATTAGGGATGTCCCGATCACCTTTTTTTGCTCCCGATCCGATTCCGATCATTTGATTTTGACAATCTGCCGATACCGATTTTTCCCGATCCGATCTTTATGCAATGCATTAAGAGAAAAAAAAGGTAACAGATAACGGCTGGTCATCCAACGCGATGAATTCAGCTATCTTGGCTGTTCTTTTTTTGGCCTTTTCACTGTTCTAGGGCAGCTTCTCTTTCCTTTTAAAAGTCTCTGAAAGTGTCGGTTGTTTCAGTGCCGTTACCTGAGTGGCCGCTGTGTACTCGTCGTGTTGTTGTTGGTGTTTGTTTCTCAGGTGGCATATTAGATTGGTCGTGTTGAACGTAGCTCTGTTCTTTCCACCACGCGGAACCTCCGCCTTGCAACCATTGCATCTGGCTGTTACACTGCCTTCGCTTTCAATTTTATAATACTTCCAAACTCCTGACATTTTCTCTGTCCCGACTCCCGAGTCACCAGCTGAACGTAGCCTCTTGTTAGCTTACTGCTACTATTAGACACTGCGCCCTGCCCACTCTGTTGCCAGATTTGAGAGAAATAAGCAACCAGGTCTATGAAAACAAGCCCAAAAGAAGCAACACATACATAATGTTGTGTAATTTTAAACCAAAACTAAGGCCTCAGGATGACTTTAAGACGTGAACATGGTCATTTTTGTTTTGTAACATTAAATAAAATAATAAAAATATTTTATAAAAAAAAAAAAAAAAAAAAAAGAAATTCCCGATCCCCGATTTTTTTCTCCCGATTCCGATCTTTTGAAAATCACGTGATCGGCTCCGATCCCCGATCACGTGATCGGATCGGGACATCTCTAGTTACAATGCATACAATGAAAGGCTTTGTGTCAGGGTCATTTGCCTAGTACACTTGTTATACCTTAACATCTCTTTTGCTACAGAGTTGTATTGTACTGGTAGAAGCAGTTTCACATTCAGTAATATAAGTGCTTTTGTACACAGTAATGTTATTTGTATTGCTTGCACTCAAGCCTTTAATACCATTAAATGTATTGCTTCAAGCACAACACAAAATGCATCTGGATGCTTTGTTTTCCTTCCCAATCACTGGCATATAAAGCGTCCTCGGCATAATACAAACCAAAACAGTGTATGGTCCTCCAGCATACATTCAGGTGTGGTGATGATGTATTCGAGGCTTCAAGGGAAAGGTCATCTAGCCTTTATTAAGATGTCATCCAGACTTCATCAGAATGGAGTGCACACTGAAAAGATTGAGTTGGATTGTAAAGGGCCATCAATAGGCGAGCTGGGTGAAAAATTGCACAATAGACGCACTCTGTGAAAGGTTGGTGCTGATCAAGGCCGCAGTGAGGCACCTTCCATTTGGTGTTTGAAAAACAAATGATGCAATAATGAGGGCTTGATTGTATTCACTATGTGATACAAAAGTTGTTGTTGCCCATTCGTTTCCTAAGACTGCATCTCTCCAGTTTCCCTCCAACAAGGACCTTCACTTTCTAGATGTGAATTTGCTTTGCTGAAATGCCTCTGCTTGAAAAGGTCACAGACATTATTATTCTCTGTAAACCTGAGATAGATCAAAAGGAAACAGGTGCTAGAGAACTTGTCATCTGTAACACAAGTCGAGATTTAGAGGAATACGGGGGGAAAGGGTAGCTCAAGAGAACAGACTTTTGCTCTGAGATTCCAAACAAATAACCCATACTGTTATAATAACCGCACATGAGCTCCGTCTGAATTGTACACGCTCCGATACCTTAAGTCTCCATGAAAGCTGAATTATACTGTAGAGCTGAATTAATTCAAATCAGTGCAGGGCTTCAAGCTTTTTGCCCGACAACAAGCGCTTATTGCTGCACTGCGGCTACCGCTTCCTTGTTAGCGAGGAACGGCTCAAGCCCTGGAGGTGACCACAAATCCACAAAAGCTTCTGCCTAAAAAGACACACTGTAATGGAAAGTTTAAAACCCAAAAAGCAGAATATGTCTATTTTAACTTGAGGTGCGTGTGCTTTTTGCTTTCTTATACCGCCAACTCAAACAACAGAGTTAACGCTCGCTTTTATTCCTTGACATTTCCTCAAGAATATATTGTCACAGAAGACTTAACCTCGACAAGAAAAAAAGGATCTTGTTAGATCAAGTTATTTTTCCCCCCATCATAACAAGATACAGCACTTTCATGTTATAATGACACATTTTTCTCATTATTGAGACAAACCATAGTATGTCATCATAAAAATAAACTTTCCTTGTTAAAATGACATGAAAACTTTCGATAGGGTTCTCTCATCATAGCAAGCTGGAATGTTGACGTGGCAAGAAAGTTTAATAAGTACGCTTAACGATGAAAAAAAGTTTTCTACCTGAAAGACAGCCAAGTTACTTCTTTAAGTTTAGAAACAACAAAGTCTAAGGCAGTTCAATTTTCAACATTCATTTTTTTAAACAGTTTTTCAAGGTTATTCTTTTGGGAAAATGCAAAAACTGTTACAAAAATGTATGACTGTAAAGGTCTGATTAGGTTGAACCCAAAGCAAATCTTCACCTTGTACTTCAATGCTAGTTTTTAGCTTTCATTGTTCATTTTCCCACCAAAACGGTGCTGACTATGGATGTACAGTATAATGCTACAGCATTGGAGTTATTAAAATAACCAACATTTTTGTATCCATTCAGCCTTTGTAAGTGTTCATAATGGGAAGTTGATGAACCTCTTTCACAATGTAAGTCTATGGGAAAACGTTTTTGGGCCCAAAGAGGTTCATCATGTTGCTAAGTGCTAGCCAGTTAGCAACAATACCAACCATATATGTATTTGTTTATATGACAGTTAAGCCTCTAACTGATCTTGACATTTACCAGAATTATTTCTTCTGTACTTTACTGAATCTCAGTTTTAAAGCCTTGGAATAAAATTAACAGAATTAAAAACAAAAATATTTAAGAGAGGGCCATCAAAAGCAAGAATTTCTGTTTGGGTCCAAAGAATTTCATCTCCGTCACATGTTCTTCACCCCACTTTTCCCTTGTGGGTATATGGCCTTTGTCTACCCTTGTGACCTATCATTGTAATTAGCTAGTTTTGAAGGGGTTTTACAAAATACACTAAACTAAAAAAATTGGGAATTTTGTATTCATTATATTAAAAGAATTAAAAAAAAAGACAACAAGTTGAATCGGCCGCGGGAGGTGTGAACATTTGCCGTAAAGAGACGACGGTGCGGAGCACACCAACCTGACTAGGGCGCCGCGAATGCCCGACTGCCTCTGACGGCCTCTGACTCCCAAAATCGGGTTGGTGTGTCAGGGCCTTAACCCTATCGTCTATTCCTTGACCTCTGAGTGAAACGTCATGGGGTTAAGGGATAGTGGACAGGAGAATTCAAAAGGATTTAGGAGAAGAGACTGCGGTACTTTAGAGAATCCGACTGCACTTTCACTATCCGACGTGTTTATGATGCGCCAGCGGAGGTCATAAATGTGCGTCTGCTGCTGTGGGGAAACTATGGAAACTACAGTTTTCTATACAGCGGACTACAACATGGGTGTATAATAAGAACGAGGGACTACTGTAAACTCATCTTGAGACTCTGCACCGTGCTCTGATGCTGTTGTTTTATGCTTTATGAACGTGGACAACAGAGTCATGACCAAAGTTGGAATTTAAATAAAAAGGAAAGTGAAACTTATGCTCGTCACCCTCTTCCTCCGGTCCACATTAATACAAATGATCCCAATACGTATGATTGTATGAAAAGATCTTAAAATAAAGACTGTATTTATTATAAACGTTAGTCCTTAACATCTATCACTGTGTATATCACCATTCAAACATCTTTTAAAAGTTGAACAAACCCCACACAGCTCAGTAAAGACTGTGAAATGTTGTGGGGCAGCATTTTCTCCTCTCCTTTCGGCGAGGGAGGTTCAGTGGTTCCTAAGCTAAAGGAGGTTATAAAGGAAGTTTGAAACCTCCTTTCCTATCATCTAGAGAATTCGAACGGCACTTGTCATGGCTGCCACTGAGGTACTTCCGGGTCATTTCACTCCGTTAGGAAGGTTCCTAAGCTAAATGGACTATTGGACCGCAACCCAGATGTAGTTATTCACAGCATGATCAAAATCAAATTATTACAGTAAGTTATAATTTACAAAACCTGTTGCACACCATATGCATTTCTTATAAACCTAAAATAATATAAATTATGTCACACACTTCACTTTCATTTCTTGCACTTTAAAAGTATGCATGTTAGTACTGTTTTATTTGAAAGTGCACTACTTATCCTTAATGCAAGGTATTAAATATTGGTGGGCAACGGTAAAAAGAAGAGCTCTAACTCCGGGTATTAAACTTGTATGCTTAATTTATTGAGTAATTTACTTTAAATATTCATGCTATTACTCCAAATCATGAACTAAAAGGTGTGCAGCTGCAGTGCTCAAACAGTGAGGATGCATGATAGATAATGACTGTGTGTTTTAACCTTTACACAATTACAGAATGCATTACCCATTAGAGCCTGTTAACCCTCACGTTTTCTGCTACTGTTTTATAAATGCCGCTTTGGGTAGAGTGTACGCAGTGGGAGGTATAAATGGACGTGAAATATGTTGTAGTTTTTAAGCTCAGTTGGGAGAGCACTGAGGCTGCGTGAGGCTTGTGTTCAGCTCTTAAAGAGATGTGATCTGACCTCATGGCACACGATTGATCTGTGGTAAAAGGATTGTTATAGTGATCTCAAATTTGAGGCCTCGGCACAGTCTGTATCATATTTTCAAATGACATTGCTGTACTTCTCAACGTTAATAAATGCCGTTTTATTTCAGCGTCGTATCGACTGGCTGATATTTAAAGCTTGTGAGTGACTCAGCCATCAGCAGGGACTCAATCACACGTTTCAGAGGGATATCAGGTTTGACTTCAATATTTTCAGTTGCTATGCACCAATAAGGTCGTCAATCTGTCTGTTTCTGGTCAAAGGCGGTGGTTTGTTTTCTAGATTATAAATGTATTTTACGTCAAAGGATATTTCTTTAAATGTCTTTTATTGTGATAAAACAGCATTTTTGTATTAAATAAAGGCAAGGCAAGTTTATTTATATAGCACCTTTCAACACAAGGCAATTCAAAGTGCTTTACAAAAATGAAAGACATTAAGAAAATGGCATTTAAAAACAGTAATTAACCCTGTTATGTTCGGGTCAAATCTGACCGATTTACTACTTTCATCAATCATAACTTTTTTGTTACATTCGATTGCATTAAGGCTTTATGATATCCTTCACAGTAGACATTTGAACATATACAATTGCTGATCAACACTTTCATTGAATTTTGGATGATTTAGTCAACTTTGTAACACCCATGATTTTCCCGGTCAAAAATGACCGCCATAAAGAAAAGGAATTAGTAACCATCCGGATCAAATAAAACACACACACAAACATCCACACACACACACACACACATACTCTAGATATGTCCCCCCCCCTTATGTGCCCAATCCCCCCATGTGAATCACACCTGGCACACACACAAACACACACAGAACAATTTGTCACATTTCCCGCTCTTATGTGCCCATCCCCCCACATGGATCACACCTGGCACACGCAATACATGTTCAGTGTCTATTCTTTGTATATTTACTACAGTTTTTCATGTATACCAGTAGTCTGATACAATATTTACAGTTTGAAAGGGTGTTAAATGAAGTTTGGTGATGATTAATGGTGTTTGTGTTAATGTAATAGCAGTTAAAACAGGACCGGTCAAATTTGACCGCAAACACCAAAGTAAGGGGGGGAAAACGAAGACAACAGGAGGGTTGAAAATCAAAGGTATTATAATAAACATTCAAAGAAAAAATACATGAATACAAGTTACAGTGCAGTGTAAGATAGGAACAGTTCAATTAAAAAGGCACTGATTGCCCAAAAGATCTTTAAAAGAAACAAAAGACAATTCAATGACTGACCCCTATATTGAACTTTACTTTTAAACCTACAAGTCTAAGAGAAGTAAATGCTCATGTTGTAATACAAGATACCATAAATACATTATACTACAACATGTACTGAATATATGTGGGATGCATCTTTTGGCAGTATTTTCTAACCATGCCAGTTGAAACAACAAATCAGATGTTTTTTTTGCCAGTAATTGTTGCCTCTGCTCTCTCTCTCAGGGATCGGGGGATTTCACTCGTGAACTTCCTCTCATCGGGCTCTTGAGTAGTAGCCCTTGTGTGTTTTGAAAGACAAGTGAGCCGAAAGCCAAATGTCAGTTTAATTGGTGTGTTTGCGCCTCCCGTTGCACGCTCCTCACCAGCTTCAAATTATAGTTCCAGGGTGCAACTCAAGGACAAAGGGCTTGACACATTGATATGTGCACACAAGCATGATCGGTTACTGTGAGCAGCGTCTGAGGAGCGCTGAGTGCTGATCTGAGAGACAACGGCTGTCTGGTGATACTTTTAATGATCCGGAGGTGTGTGTTTTTGCATTTAAATGTGGCCTGTATGTACACTTAAGTACAACATGCAGCCTCTTCTGGCTGCTATACTAATAATAGATGGTAATGATGCTAGTAGTGCTTTTTGCATCAATAGTAAATCATGGTCCTGGCTAAGGGCATTGTAAGATGGTGATATTCCTCAAGAGTTACATCCCTGCTTCAGTGTAGCCCTCGCAGTATGGTCTCATACCTCAGTCTCTTTGTTCACCGCGATGATGTAGGTGCACTTTCAGGCTCCAGACTTTTGACAACCATAGCTGCAAACCCTGGCTCAAAACATCCCATCTTTCTCTATTCTCTTTGTGTTTCCTGGGATGGTGAAATACAACGAGGTGTGAGAGGCTGCTGGACATGGAGCAACACATCCACTGGAAATATACCAGAAATCGTGTCCAACCGAGTCAAATATCACCCATTAGAATTTTCAGCACGGGCAGTTAAATAGGACTCTTTCTCATTATTTTTAAGGTTATTGCAATGACTCCAAATAATCTGTGATTATGTGATCATCATCAGCACATGTCCTCCACAGAGGGGGGGGGGGGGAGTACAGCAGGAGTTCAAGTGTTGATTACTTTCTAGGGAAATGTGGGACTTCTGTGAGAACAGACTATGTGACTAACATGGTGATTGTCAGAGTTCTACAGCTAGTGGGAGATAATGTACACAGAGGTCAGTTTGCCAATATACTGGGCATATATTGTACTTTCATGGATGAAATGCTATCACTCAGAGGGCTTCTCACTGACCAGCCTCTGTGATTTAATTGTATATTTTAGTTGTTTAATCATTTGTTCATGCTGTGTGGTACTGTTCTGTATATGATTTCATTGAAAGGGTTAGGTATGCATGTATAGCCTGTCTAAAATATTCTGCCGGAAAACCTGGGGGAAATATGAGCTGCCATTATCCCTTCCTTTTATCCGCAGTGTACATTTTCCATATGTTTGAAGACTACCTTAAACTAGATGGCGATAAAGCAGGTCCTGTTTTGATATTATAATGTGTACATAAGTGTAATAGTATCAAAGTTTTCTATGAAAGGCCCAGTGTGTAGGATTAAGTGGCATCTAGTTGCCAGGTTGAATGCAACCAACTGAAAACAGCAACCTGATACTGAAAAAATGAATGCAATGCAGAAGTGCCAACAAATGAAGTTCTATAAAAGGCCACTTGAGCCTGGCTTCAAAAGGGAGTCGATCTCCATAGAGTGCGGGAGGAGTTTTAAAACCCTGAGATGTGTCAGCATTCAAACACTTCACTTTCCATTGTCTTGAAGTCAACAATGTTTTGAATGTGTTTTTGGTTAGATGTCTGAATGAGGTCTTGTGGCTCGAGCTTTTGATGTTTAGACATAAAATCCATGTCCAAAACATCTGTATCTTAAAAACAGGGTTTGCTAATAAGTGACTACAGTAACTATTAAATGTCATCACGCCGGACATTAGCCGCCTTTAGCTTCAGTGCACCACTCTACAGAACCCAATGTCAAAATGTACAACTTGTTTACAGCCTGGTACAAACCAAAGGGTTCTGTTCCCAATGGAAATACATTTTCTAAGTCTAAAATACTCTGTGGATTTAAAGGGGACCGAGTTGGCCAATAACACTGTGACCGCTGCTATTATAAATCTATTTATTTATAGCAAAATATTGATTAGCGCAACTGTGTAGTTGTCCACAGTTTAACTCAATAGTAGAACAAAATGACAATTAATTATATGAAACATTCAAAAGAATATACACAACAAAGTACTGCCCATGCTGTGTAAATTGACTGCACTTTTTTTAATCTTTACTGTACTTTTCACATATGTCATACTTATACACAGACTTACTTGTGCTGGATATGAACCTATACAGTCTATTTTCTCCTAAATATGTTTCCGTTTTATACAGTTCCTCTGATATCTGGTTTATTTTATTTATATAGCATATCGTGAAAAACACAACAAATCTTTTTTTTTTTTGCAAGTTGGAGTGAGCATAACTCATCATTATGTTTAATATTTGGTGTGGTTCATTGCTTTTATAGAGCTTTCCATCAGTGGCTGGATGCTGTGCTGTTCATGCAGCAGTGAGGAGGCTGTGGAGAGCAGTATGCTGCCTCTGCATGTCGCCCTGCTCTCATAATTGCGCCTTACATTGCAATCACTTTGGCCCGGGATCCCATCGACGAGTGACACAGGTTGTTTTTCAAGCCGCTTCTCGGGACAGAGCCGGGCTGTAAATAGTGTAATGTTTCTCTCTCCAGGGAGCGGTGAAGCATTGTTGTATTCACTCCTCCAATCTGGGGGCATCACAACACTATTTTTCACTTGGAAAAAAAAGAGAGGATAAATGCCTTGCTCTGTTAGTTTTACAGTACTTTCATCCTGCAACAAGTTATTCACTGCGTCTCCTCTCAGGTGGAGCTGTATTCATTTAGTTCTGCAGTAGTTAAACAGAGGATATGAGCGAGGAACGGCTCATTCCAAGCCTTTTTATTGAAGTCTGCGATTTATAAGTACCCAAGTGCCGCTTCCACCGCCCCGTCTGCTCCTCCGGATATACCTTGCTCCCAACGCAGCCGTTTAGGGAGGGGGGAAATGTTATTGCTCTGTCAGTTTTATCTCACATTACCGGAGCAGCAGGACATCAGGCGCGGCTTCAACCCAGTTCTGGGACACTGGAGCCGGGCCAGAGTTCTGCTAACGTCTGCTTTGTTCAGACACAATCATTTTTCTTAGGGGTTTGTCTCAATCTGCCTCACTGCATGAATAGCAACAGACAAGGATACTGTCACATTACACATCTTGACATATATTAAATAACATTCAGTGCAGGGAAATAGGAAAACACCCGCAGAAAGTGCTAACGTATACTGTAGCTAAAAAAAAGCAGTTCAGAGAAGCAGTTTAAAACTAACATCAGATATTAAAGAAACCACTCCAGAGCGAGTTCGCATTGCTGGCTCCAGCCCCGCAGGCTGTGGGAGGATAATTAATGTCAAAACAGTGCAGTGCTACAAACAGACTTTGGCTCTACTCTCGGCCTGACATGGCTACAACGCACTAGGCTTCACAGCTCTTCCAGCGCCTCGGTGGAGACACATTCCAGCAGACTGCACTGCTCCACGCCGCCTCTCACTGGCCCTCTAATGAGGTTGGGGGACTGTCAACAGCCTTCCCCTCGGCACTTGTTCCCTCCCCACTGCCCTGCTCCCTCTGGGCCTGCCACACACTTTACACTGGCTGCACCGATTAATCAAATAAGGCCTTCTGCTGCTCACTTTAGCCTTTATTTTCCTTTTTTTTTTCTTTTAAAGATTGTAGCCCTTGAGAAACGATCTTGGTGGTTGTAATAATTGGGAATTCTGCTGGCCTTGTTAGCAAGGCTAAAGTAGGGTGGAGAATGTGCTCCGACGATGTAATTGAATGTTTGCAGACGCAGCAGCAGCAGCAGCAGCAGCAGTGTTTGCACACGTGCAGGTTATGGAAACATGTCGTTATTACATCAAGATACATCTTTTTACAAGGCCGTCTTTCTTAACAGACCACATCCTGCAGCATTGCGTCTATGCTTAACACAAGACTACTGCACTTTATGAGCATATCCATTAAATTCCAATACCTTTGTGCCAGGATTTAGAAAGGGCCAACCATTTTTGATTGCATGCCTAATATATGGATTTTAAATGAGCAACATTTATGTTTTCCCCTTGTGCTTCACGAGGGGAATTTCTCGCCTTTTAATTGTACATCCTTTTGGCTGAGGTTACTGCACATGGCAAAAATGTTGATGTTTTTACCCCCAATTTTAACAGCTTGACCTCCGCTCTAAATAACATATAATTATGTGTCTTGCCAAAATACAGACACGCTTGGAGCTTTAAGGATAAATCTCTCGCCATTGAAACCCATTAAAACCACAATTTATGTTCCCTTGGCCATTGCAGCATTAAATCCTGCATACTATTAATGTATATCAAAAGCTTTACTCAGTGAGATTGGGAACAAATATTAATATATCCATTTTTTTTTTCTCTCACACTGCACAAGAAAAATACAAATGCATCGATGTCTACAGTATGTTGTTGCTTATCATTTACGTATATATATACCAGATTGTGAAAAAATAAATCCCCATGGTATTTAGAATACAACAAAATCTAGTGGTATTGTGATAAAAAACTGCTATTGAAATAGGTTAAAAACCTGAAAACTGATGAATATTTGGTGTGAAAAGGTTGGTTCCTGTATATAAATAATTCAGTTTTGGACACATACATTTCTGTTTTCTAAGGTTTATTAAGTACTGGTATGTGATCCATTTACACTCGTGATGGAATGTCATTACTCCAAGTTATAACAGTGCTTATACTCGAATTATAAGACGTTGTTATATTTCGCTAACAGTGTGATAAATGTAACGTCGGTATTGGCCGATTCTGAATCCGGTGATCGGCCCCAAAAACCCTGATTGGAGCATCCCTACTGACAGACAATAACAAAAGTAGACTTACTGAACCTAAAATGTCCTTAGCAGACGTAATACTTTGGAAAACCACACTATGACTATAACTTAAAAGAAGAAAAACATGTTTTAAATAAATCAAAGGAAACTTATCTTATAAAAACTAACACACTATATAAACTAACTAAAACTATCAACTAAAACTTCTCTTAATAACTCATTGAAAATACACTAACTTATTATAAACTATAACTTATTAACTATAATAACTTTAATCTAAAACTTAACTAAAACCAATTTAACTAACCTAACTAACACGAAAAACTAACTGTCTAAACTAAAACTTAACTAAAACGGCAATGGCCGTGGCTGTCTCCTCCTGATTGGTGGAGTTGGCCCAATAGCCGTAGCGCCACCGTCCTGACGTCAGGACAGTGTTCAAATCTGGATCAGTTTTTATCAGATCCGTTGCAGCCCCTTTTTTAGAGGTTTGGGTATGGAGGAAAATAGAGAGGGTTGTGTTTTCTGACACTTGGTGAGTTCCCTGGAACACCGGGGACACATATTCATGTATAAAAGACGTACAAAAGTGCATTTTGCATGATAGGTCCCCTTTAACTAACTAATACTGAAACTAAAACTTTGTGCCCGCTGCTCTTACGGCCCGAACTGCATTGTGGTTCCGTCGCTTCGCTTTGCTCGCGTTGCTCGCGTTGCTCCCTTCAAAAGTTGAGAAAAGTTCAACTTTTCAAGCTTCGACTGAAGCGTCAGCCAATCAAATCATATGCCAGTACAAGCTCTAGCCAATCAAACCGCGTGCTTGTGTGTCCGGGGCGGGAGATTCATGTGATTGGTTGTTGGTCGAGCTTCAGACACGCCCGCCGGCAAGCTTCAACGTACGTTGCTGTGTGGACGCTGCGTTAAGGCGAACCAGTTCGCGGTGGATCCGATAACTTCTAAGCTTCTGCAGCGCAGTGCAGGATGCTGCGACGGTTTGGGAGGCGGGTGAGGCAGGAGTTTCACAGTGCCGATGGAAGGCATATCTTATCAACTAAAACTATCAACTAAAACTTATCTTAATAACTCATTGAAAATTCACTAACTAATTATAAACTATAGCTTATTAACTATAATAACTTTTATCTAAAACTTAACTAAAACCTAACTAACACTAAAAACGAACTAACTAAACTAAAACAACCAACTAAAACTAGCAATCAAAACTTGTCTTAACTCACTGACTTACTATTAACTATAATAACTTTAAACTAAAAACTAACTAAAACCAATTGAACTAACTAAAACTATGTGCCCACTACTCTTAAGGCGACCCAGTTCTCGGTGGATCCGATAACGCTAAGAGGCTGCGACGGTTTGGGAGGCGGGTGAGGCAGGAGTTTCACGGTGGCGATGGGAGGCAGGGGGACAGTCTTAAGGATTTCTGGCAAACACTCAGACTTGATGAGGACGCGATTTGGCCGAGGTTTGTAGCCGGAGAAACCCTGGTCCCTGGCGGTTTCCTCAGCGGGGGATCGGGGGTTCTGGGAGATGGGGGTCAAGAGCGTCAGCTGGTTCATGTCTCCAGACTCCGACTTCCTAAGTTTCTCTTTAGTCTTCAAGTGGTCCATCTTCAGGGTATTTTTCAGTCTCTCGTTCTCCTCCTTCAGGTTGTCATACCCCGGCTGGTACATCCCGAGGCTTCCCTTTCTGTATGGCGTCGTCCGGCCGGCGGGCCAACATGCGCCGGAGCTCCTCGATCTCTTCGTCCTTTTGCTCCAGGAGACGTACGTTCTGAGGTTTCCCAGTGAGCAAATACAGGCGGTGCTGGGCCTTCATCACTTTCACATAGGCGTGAGGGCTCTTCTTCTTCTCCCGAGTCCTCTCCCGAGTCCACTCCCGCCGCGAAGTGTGTTCACGCGCACCCGGCACTTGAACGTTGCACTTTATCTTGAGCATCTTCATCTCCAGACACATTTGCCTTTTTTGGAGCTCATGTTCTTTGATGGTGAGTGTCGCCTGGTTGATTTTCAGCTGCTGCTGCACCTCAATATTGTCTCGTGTCTGCAGCTCTTTCTCCAGCGTCTCCTTCTCCGCTGCCATCTTGGCGAACTTCTTCTCCCCCAGTATCTGGTTCCTGTCGGCAGAAACCACGCACACGTCCTGCTTCTTTTTGCTTTCCGCCTGATCCTGGCGGCCTTTCCACACCTGCTTCCTCAAACAGCGATTCTCCATCCTCAACCTGGCCATCTGCACCTTCTGAACCTTGGCCTTGCAGGTCTTATCTTGGAGTTTCTTATCCTTTTGATCAATCATTTCCTTGAGCTCAGATAGCTGCGCCTTGTCCTCACGCTGCTTTTGCAGGAGGAGGTTTCTCTCCGCCTCCACTCCGTCAGCATGGGTTTTCGTCTGCGTTAGCATCTTCTCCAGCTCCACGATAAAGGCCTTCTGTTTGATGATGTCTTGGAAAAGCGCGTTAGTTTCATGCTTCGTCTTGCTCTCTTGGTTTTGGAGTTTAATATCCACATCACGCTTCTTCTTCACTTCTACCTCCATGTGTTTCCTCAGGTTTTGCTCCTCCAACACCTTTTCGTCGTGCGTTTCTGCTGCCTTGATGAGGACTCATCTTGTTCTGTTGTTAACATCGTCCTGTCTTCTCAGTTATATCTCTCACAGGCTCCGCCCTCTACTGGACTCTATGGGTACTACCTTATCCCGCGTGCATTCTCCCACTGAGACTTCTATAGACGTAGCCGGCCCAGGGCGGGCCTACCTGAATGCGCGCGCATCACACCGTATAAAAGGAGGCCTCGCCTCCTGACTGCCATCCTTTTTCTCTTCAGCTAAGCGGAAGTGATTCCACAGAAGACGTAAGACGTATTGAAGTGAAAGTGATAGAGAGAGAGTATGGAGCCAGTACTGGACCATAGGACCTGCCCGAATTGTCCGAACCTGATTTCGGGAGCCGATCCGCACCCCCTCTGCTTCACGTGTTTGGGGCCCGACCACGCGATGAACGGTATGGGCTCGACGCCGACGTGCTCGGCCTGCCAGGCGATCCCGCGGCGCACGAGGGAGCATCGTGGGCAGCACTTCCTGGAGAAGATTGCCCCGCAGGAGGAGTCGGAGGAGCTGGATCTCGACGGCGTGGACATGGGCGATTCGGGAAGCGAGGGGACATCGTTCCGGTTCTCCCTGCCGTGGGGCCAGACGGTCCCGGTTCCGATGATCGACGACGAGGACGCCTCGCTATCCGGAGGTCCAACTCTCAGCTCTGCGCGGATGGATTTCCCGGCGGTGATGACTCTGGCGGCGGAGCACGTAGGTTTACCGCTCCCCCCACCGCTGCCACCGAGGCCTGTAAACCGCCTGAGATCGGGGGTTTATGGCCCGGTGCATCCGGCGCAGCCGACCTTCGTTTCGCCCCAGCTGCCAGAGGTATGGCGGTGTGTGGAGGCGACATGGCACCAGCCATTAAAAACGAAGGCCCCGGTAGCCGCCATGGCGGGTATCATTAAGGTGGTGGATCGCTCGGACACGGGTGTGTAAAGTTGATGGTAGAGTAACGCAGCGAGGCAGAGGGGTTTGTGGGAAAGTTGGCGGTGGAATAAATCATGGTTGATGAATTTCCAGAGTCTGGCTTCTGGGGGCGCTCCTGTATTTCCTCGTAGATATAATCCTTCCAGGAAAGAATACCATTGCTAATGCAAATGCATTTGTATTAACGGTGAGTTATACAAGTGATTTTCATCTACAGTAAGGGGCAATTGTGTTAAATACGTTTAAAAAGGGTTTAACACATGAAAACATTTTGTTGAATCATCATGTGTGAGGGAAAAAATGTTTTTTTGTGTAGAAATAAATTGCAAAACATATCCCTAATCTTTCTACATACCCCCTGCAATCCCCTGAATTGCCCCTTGGGGTCCCCGTACCCCCAGTTCGGAACCACTGGTTTAGAGAACTGTTCACATTATAGATGACGACCATTGTCCCCTATAGTTAGAAAGGTTTTACTACTGTAGCTTTTTGACATTGGAAACAACCACCTTACAGAATCAAAGGAGCCAAACTAGAGCTGGTGTCAGCGTCACAAATGTTTAAAGCATTTTTCTGAAATAATGTTTTTATTTTTCGAAACATTTCTTTTTTTCTGTAGGTGTTTACATTTTTTGTTCTTCTTATAATTTATTTTACCTATCAGCAAAGCCTTGTGCAGCCTGCAATAACACAAAAAACAACTCAATGCAAAAGTAAACCTTTTTTTATTATCAATATACATATTGATATAATACAATACAATATAATATAGTTTACATATACAAATGGAATATAGTATTGAATGATATTGTAAATAAAAAGTGACATAATTTATTCATGTGTAAAGTCAAAAAAATAGGAAGGATTTCAAAAAGATGAATGAAATAAATGTTGCATGACATGTTGTACAGTTTACACTATATACAGTAAATATATCACAGTCTGAGGCTGTGGGGAAAGGTTGCAGTGAAAGGGCAGATTAATGAGATAATGACTGTAATTACTTGAATTTTTGATTATTACACAAATGTTTGACATACATACAGAGAAGCACACAAATCAAGAGTTTTGGAGTTTTGTGATCGTAACGATGAAGGTTGAACTCATAATGAATGTTTTGCCAACCAATCATTATTCTTTTAACCCCTGATTTAAAGTATTATTTCTGTAACAATATACTAAACCATGCTCCCACATACATATGTTACTACGAACCCCTGACTTTAGCATAATGCAACAAACCTGCTGCCAAGTTATTAATTAAAACAGTATATTGCTAACCTTCTATCAACCACACCTGTATGCAATCATATCACATGTTTGGGGATCAGTGCAGATAGGACTTAAAATCAAACAAAGTAAACTATGAAATGATTACTGAAGTGTGAAGCCTGGTTTGAATCCGAAAAGCAATGAAGTGAAAAAGATGTACAGTATCTCAGGTCTGCTGTGGGTGGTTGACAGAAGAATAGAAAGGGTCTTCAGGAAGTCTGGATGGATGATTGACAGTAGAGTAGGTGGCAGATTGGGCCTGGTCCCTCACTATAGAATATGTTTCACAATCAACTTCAGCAGAGATTTTGTGAGCCGTGATGGTGGAGTAGTCAAGCGAGGCAGAAGGGTTTGTGGGAGCTTTGAAGGTGGAGTAATACGGCAAGGCAGAGGGGTTTGTGGGAGCGTTGATGGTGGAGTAATATGGCAAGGCAGAGGGGTCTGTGGGAGCGTTGGCAGTGACATAAAGTGACTGAAGTGCAGTTCCTGGACCTGTCACCTGGGGGCGCTCCTGGATCTCGTCATAGGCACGATCCTTCCACAGCAGAGTGAGAAACAGGAAGGATATTTTATAAGCATCCTCATAATGAAGCACTCACCAGTAGGCAGAAGTTATAGCTAACATTAGCATTTAGCTCAAAAACAGAGCTGTTAGAATGACTGTGTTATTATTTAATATGATTTTGTGAGCAGATCGTTGTTTATCCCTATAAATGAGAATGATGATGATGATGCTTAGCTTCAAAACTCCTTTTAAGTCCCTTTTCAGACACATATTTGGAAATGATTTAGTTCAAGGCACAGTTGAGTATACGTGTGTCTGCTAGCATGGTTGTAGACTCTTATTGTGGAAGGCAAAGGCTGTTGGTGACAAACTGGAAATCATCATCATGGAAATATTGTTAAGGAAACTCCCAACTGTTGGCCAATTAAATCTAGCAATCTAATACACACACACACACACACACACACACACACACACACACACACACACACACACACACACACACACACACACACATTTTACACACATATGGACCCTTACCTCCACGTTATGTGCTTCTCCTTTTCTTTTGTTTATTGAACAACATGAATCTGTCAGAGGAATTGATAAAAGTGGTTGAATGTATTTGTGTGCTGTTAAAACAGGCATTTGCCATACTTATTCACATTTCCCTGGTTCAATATATTACAGAAATACTGTATTTTTCTAAAACTTACCCCTAATGTGTTTATTCTAAATCCCCCCAGCCCATACCCCCATTACTTTTATTATTACATGTATTGATGAATTGATCAATCTAATAACTGTGTGCCAGCCCACCTACTTCCAGTGAATAAAAAGTACGTATGAAGTAACGTGCAGAAATCTCTTACGCTTGTGCCTGAAAACCAAAAATAGCAGAAGCCCCAGCGGAGCCACACAGACCACAGCGGCGACTATAGGAATCCAAGAGACGCCTGCAGGAGGCAAAAACATGTAGCTTATTTTAACTAACATTAACTCCCATCGAGTCTGTGATATAACATTTAGTGGGAATGTTTCATTTCTAATAACATAATTTAACAGCATCATCTTCCTCCTGCAATGGCTGCAGTACATTTCATAGAACAAAAAGTAGTTTTCTCACCATCTTTCTGGGCAGAGTTGGACTGGGTTGTTGACACAGTAGATGAAGCAGTAGGTGAATCAGTAGATGAATTAGTTGGTGAACCAGTAGATGAATCAATAGATGAACCAGTAGACGAAGCAGTAGACGAACCAGTAGACGAACCAGTAGACGAACCAGTAGACGAATCAGTAGATGAATCAGTAGGTGAACCAGTAGATGAATCAGTAGGTGAACCAGTAGATGAATCAGTAGGTGAACCAGTAGATGAACCAGTAGAGGAACCAGTAGAGGAACCAGTAGAGGAACCAGTAGACAAACCAGTAGACAAACCAGTAGACGAACCAGTAGTTGAATCAGTAGATGAACCAGTAGATGAAGCAGTAGATGAATCAGTAGGTGAACCAGTAGGTGAATCAGTAGATGAATCAGTAGATGAACCAGTAGACGAAGCAGTAGATGAACCAGTAGATGAACCAGTAGATGAACCATTAGATGAACCAGTAGATGAACCAGTAGGTGACAAAGTGGTTGGAGGGTTAGAGGTTAGGGATGTTGATGACGTACTAGAGTTTATCAATTCTTCTGAAAATTGATAAGTAGACTCAGATTATAAGGTTGGAAAGCATGGATAACGAGAAATACAATCATTCAAATGTTAAAAAAAAAGTGTATCATGTAATCATATATGAACGATAGTCTTTGTAATTTGGAGCCATACATTTTTTTTCTTCAATTAACATATATTAGGTTTGACTATTATTATTGTGGGAGAACCCTATGGATATTCACATCAGTAAGCACATTTCTGTCAAATAGTTGCAGACCTAGTGACGTTTTTGATGTAGACAGACAGACAGCATGGACTGTATTCAACAACTTATATCAGAGAAACCTTTATTATTCATCTCAGATATTTAGTTTCTCACCTTTAACCTCCAGTTGTATTTTCATGAGAGCAGCTCGGTAACTTATTTCTTTATCCTTTTTTTCCACTCCACACCAAAAGACTCTAGCGTGCTGTGGGGACACATTACTGAAGGACACAGTGAGAATGAACATCTTGTTTGGTTGACAACATGTTGTTGGTAAAATATCCTCACAGATTGAACCGTTCACTTTGCAGAAAAACTTAAATTTGGAGTCTTCTTTTTTTGTTATGATATCACAGCGGATGATGATTTTATCTGTTCTGTACGCAGTTTGAATTAATGGTTCCTGGCAGCCTTCATCTGTAACAAAAAAAGAAAAGATAAACATGAAATCTGTCCGCTAACGTGTGCTTTATATTAAACTGATTTCCATTTTGTCTGACTTGGTTTGCAGTTGATAATTTTTTGTTTGCATGCATTATACATAGTTTGTTGAGGGTGTGCTTCCACAAAGGACAAGAGAGACTCAAGATGGAGATTAAGCATTTCTTACCTAATTTCAATTCCACTTCTTCTTTGTCTTCATTATTACTATTTGTGCCAGTTCTAAAATTCAACTTGTACTTCCCAAAATCTTCTTGTTGAATATCTTTGATGACCACCCTGAGATCATTACTTTGATCATCATGGCACACGGAAAATCTTCCTTCGCTTATCCACACGTTTTTTTCATTGATTTCAATTATTTTTCGATTTCCACATTTGTCCTCTACATTAATACTTGTATATGTTTGATCTTTTTTAGGGTTTAAGGTAAAATTAACCCATCCACCTATGCATCCCTTCACCTTAGAGGCCTCACAGCCTGTAGAGAGAGAGAAACGTTCATGTCAGATTCTCAAACTAAATCAGGACACACTTTCAGGATTAATTAGTAAATCACACATCTACATTTTTTTTACATGAAATGTTGATATTTAAAAAATACGACGTACAGTATACTATTGCAAAGTACTTTGAATAATACGATAAAATAAAAAATAAACTAGTATTGTTATGTAAAGTGGATTGTGTACAAATGTGAAAAAATGGTGAGGGTTGTGCAGAACTGGCAATACTTGAATGAAATAAATAAAAACAAAAAACTGTATGTATAGTGTGCATTAAAGGTGGGGTAGGTAATTTTGGAGAAACCAGCTCGAGTGCGCTAGAATTTGAAAATACACAACCGGAAAAAATCTACCACTTCCTTACAGAGCCCCTCCTCCAACACACACGAACGCGCACATGACCAATGAGGGCACAAGATAAGTTTGTGCACAGATGGAAGGCTGACAGGCAGGTAGGCCATCCAGTTATTTTAGCCGGGCCGGCTAAAATGATTGGTCGTGCTTTTTACAGTACTACGGCTTCCACCGATGACATTTTGTTATGGATTTTTTGCAAAGCACTTAAGATATTCATTGCTATCGGGATGTTAAGAGCATTCCATGGAATATAACAAAAAGTGTATCTCGAGCCGGTTTCTCAAACTTACCTACCCCACCTTTAATATAATGCATACACACATGAATACAGTAGCAGAATTTGATGCTGTGGGATTTTACTCATATCGATAAATATGATCAATAAAATAAAACAATTAGCTCAAAATGGACGCAGAATATGTTGAAAACGCTTTATTTTATTAAAATTCGCTATCGGGTATAGGTAATCTTTTTACCTGTCATCAGTGAGAGGAAGAGCAGCAGAAACTTCTTCATGGTGCTGCTGTCCGATGCTGAGATCCTCCGTCAGATTATTAAACGGGTCTGTCTCTACAGTTCGTTGGTACGAGCGTTGTGTTTTCCGATTACTATCGTGCCTTACCTTAAATCTTTCTACCCCCAGCTTTCTCTCCGCCCTTCCCCTTTTTCTTCCGCTTAGTAATCAAAGCTCCTTCCTCATTATATTTAGCTTTTTTGATTTCACATTACACAGGAAATAAATTGTGAGAAAGAGAGAGACACAGAAAAATACACTTTGGATTATCAGGAGGTCCCTGACATGAACACAACATGTCTGAAACTTAGAATAAACATTTGAGAAACTTAGAATAGATATTTGTTGTATCATTCCTCATTTGGTTAATTAAGAAAATCATCATCAGAAATCTGACTGGTCCCTAATGTAAAAATAATTAAAAGGGTAATAAAATGACTCATGTTTTTTTTTTATCTGTGAAGGAGAAGTTGGGGACTTTTTTAACCAGAAGCTGTTTTCAACGATTACATTGGTAAGTAGAAAATTATAGTAATCATAAACCTCCACTGTATGAGTGTTTTGCAGCATTGCATCTGTCTTGCTATATTAAAGGTCCCATGTCATGCTTTTCTGGTTATTACCCGTCCCCTTGTGTGTTATGCAGCTTTTTATGCATGTAAACGGTCTGCAGAGTCACAAACCCTCAAAGTACACCCTGTTGGCCGGCTTTTTGTGTTGTTTTACATTTTCCCTTTTAATGGACATGTTATAGCATACAGTACAGAGAGCATATTCTCTAAGTTTCCTAACATTGAAGTCTTTATCTGGTAAAGACTATTTTAACTTTCCTTTTCTTAAGGTGATTCTGATGTAGTTGTATCCTATGCACACTCATTATCCAGAGTTAAGTTTTGGTTTCCAGTTGTAAAGAGCTGTATTCGTAAATCCATCAGGAAGTAAATCGACTAGGCAAGAGGAAGTCTCTAAAATGCTCTCTACTAAAAGAAGAACTGCAGTGCTCTTTAGCGAACCAAAACAAACAAGCCTGAAAACAATCCTGTACAATCTTTAATTATTACATGGGAAATCTGTGTTGATCCAATATGAGGACAATTTGCTTAAACCATCTATAGGACCATCTGTTGGGGCTTCTAAAAGATCAAACTGTTCTCCTTAGAGAAAAGAAAATGTGAACAGACTTGGACAGTTACAGAAAACCTTGATCAGTGCTGTCGTCATTTAAGTTACATTGTTGATGCCGCACTTCCTGCCATTGGTACGCAGTGGAACAAAATGTTTCTTCTTAGCGGAAAGCAATTTTAGCGGAAGCAATTTTAAGTAAATTAATCATATTGTAGCATGTGCGGTTGGTTTAACAAAACAAACAAACCTATCTGTTTTGAGCTGACACACTACAGAAAAACGTTATTAGCCACCCTGGAAAAGCTAAAAGATTGAAAGAAGTATTTTTATTTATATTAAGAATAATACTCTCTGAACACATTGCTGAATGTGTGTTTGGCCTAAAATGACATTGAGTAGAAGTGGAGATACTAGAAAGCTTTTACAACAAGAAAGACAATATGTCAGATTACACGACTGGTTGGGAAAATCACCTCCTCTTCCAACCTGTGAAGCAGGTACAACTGTGTTAAGAAGTGTGAGTCCTCCCACTGACCTCCACACACACCGTCACATTGTGTTGTTTGTGTTGAAACTTGCAATTTAAGGCCATACTTTACAACAGAAATATCTTTCCCGAAGGTCCTCTCTGTGTGACTAGAAGGGACCCTCGCCTAATTTCAAAGAACCCTAATGTGTTTTGGTTGAAGCCGTGGGTTTGGAGTCTGATAACAATTGTCATCTGCTCCAAGTGAAACACGGAACAATGTATTGTGTGTTTATGGTTTATGAGTGTGTGTTCAGGACCGGTGGGACTGCCAGCCAATCTGGAAAAAAAAACAAGAAAATCCAAGTACCAAACTCACATGCAGAGTAGTTTCTCTGGCTGTGATTCACTGTGATTTATTAGTTATTGACAACCTGTTGTTGGGAGAACAGGGTGATTGAGCTAAAGTTAAAGTCTAGGCTCAATTGACGTACCTGAAACATTAAAGAGGAAAGCAACGTGTGATTGTTGTCGTGTAGTTTTGGGTTTGTTTGGGTTTAGATGCCATGCTGTTATACCCTGATATCACTTGGCAATAACATTAGATACATCAAGATGCATCACAAGATGGTGATCTGATTGTTTATACCACACGCAGAGGTATTCTGAGAAACTGTGTGTCATTCTCTTTGTCAAAAATATTTGTGTGTCATGTGGTGAGTGCCAGGCTTTGGCTTTTCCCTTGAACCAGTATTTACCAGTTCAATCAAGTAAATACCAAACTCAAGAATGAATCGATACATACAGTAAGACAGAATCTGATTTGAGGGGTGATGCCATCCCACTTGAATGGAGAATTACTGAAATGTTTGTCCGTTGTTGACCTTACTCAATTTGAGTGAGGGGGCCGAGGAGTTTATATGGCAATGGTTATCATTAATTAGTTTACCAATTAAGAATATGTTTTGACCAGTTGCACATGTTGGCCTTTAGGTTTACAGTCTTTAGGTACTTTTAACAAGAAGTACCCTTAGAAATGACCTGATAAAAATGCGTCAGACTTAAGCAAAGTAAACATAAAATAACAAATAAAAAGACATTTACATCACAAAACATTTAAATTCAGCACCTCTACATGGATATAATTTATATAATATATAGATATATATATGATATAGATATCATTTAATGTACCTGTTTTTTTCACTGGGAAGTTCGCTGGTCCAAGATTAACATAACCACTGGGGTTCGCTCCCCCTTAAAGCTTTAACAAACTGCCTCGACACTGAGACATGATTTATGTTGATGGACAGATAGAAAACCAGAAGGATGATTTCATAATGAGGGACTCGTAAATACATACAAGCATGAGCAAGTGTTGCCTCCAGCTTTATCTATTGCCTAAGTGAACCATGACTAAAGAATAAAGGAGTCTGTGACAGGTCTTACTCTACTGTGGAGGATTCAGCATGCTGTAAATAGTATTAGCTATGCTTACTGAAAATACCTTATTGTACTTTACTTATTTCTCACTAACCTTATGATTTTACTCATTCAATGTGAGTAATTTACTCGATTAGACCAACAAAGGTACACTGTAAAAAAAGATCGTAATTTTACAGGAAATAACTGTAAATTTTTATAGTAATTATCATGTTTTTTTAAATAACTTGCAAAATCCTGTAAAATGACAGATATTAACTATAAATTAACAATCCAAAACATTATTTTAAGTATTTTGACAATAACAACAAATAACGATTATTTCATTTTTTTTTACAGTACATTTACTATATAATATTTACAGTATTTTTGCACTTTCAGAAAATACATGCAGATGTACGTAAAATAAAAAGTATTATCTGTAATTAAATATGTAACTCGTAATATAAAAGTGTATTACTATTATAAGACTTTAAGATATTTCTTTGTAATTTTAAGGTAAACATAAAACTGTAAAAAAAAGCGTCAAACAAAATAAATGTAAAGTAAAACATTTTTACATAAATCATTTTCTCAATATTCGATTGAATCCACCACAAACACAAAATATCCAATGTTGAAACAAAAGTAAATAAATATGTTTTCATTAAATTCCTAACTTACTATATTGTAAACATCTACAGTTGACAATATCATTAAAAAAAATAAAAATCTTAGAAAGTGGAGAAATCTCTGCAGGGAGGACCCAGGTTTAAAACACACACTGTTATTTACTCAACAATAAGTCACAGTTATCCTTGTTTTATTGATGTGTTCTGTTGCTGTGTTTTTTTTCCCATTGGTCAATATACAGTAATAAGTAGGGGTGCACATAACTGGTACGCAGGTACGCATGCGCGGCAACAATCTGAAATGCGTAACGTCACTTGTGTCACAACGCGCCTTTGCGTACCTGATAGGTCATCAAAACAAAACACATATTTCGCCTACACATGTTTCTTGTCAATACTCAGTGGAGTAAATTATTAGACATGTCCAAAAAAAACAAAGACATTAAGCAGCCACTTTGCCGTTTCGCTCCCTGCTAAAATCTTCAGACTTTCTATGACTGATTGAACTGGGTGCTGGCCGTGCCGCGCAGGGCATAACCGACGGACCTGTGAAGCTTCACAGGAGGCAGAGGCTTAGATCAATGGACGACAGAGTTGGTCGCCGTGTGCACAGACGGAGCTGCTGTTAACGTCGGTGTGTACAACAGAATTGTACCAAAACTACGTCAACTGGCTGCGGTGGGAGACTCCCCTGTGCACATTCTGTGCCCCGCGCACACACTGGAGAACTGCGCAAAATCAGCTGATCACAACGTTCACGCTCTGTGGTCAAGCTGCTGCAGTTTTATTTACAACAAAGTGGAGTAAAACACACGGCTGCAAACTTACTCAGGCTGTTAATGGAAGAGTTTGAAATCAGACAGAGGTGGAAGAAGTGTTACTCAAGTAAAATTAGAAAAGTATTATCATCAAAATCTAGTTAAAGTAGCGACAGTAAAAGTAGTCATTTTGCAGATTGGTCCATTTCATAATAATGTATATGATATGTTTTATAATTATTGATCATTAAAGTGTTTAAAAATTAGTTTGAATGACTTTGTATACTGCAGGGTAGCTTGTGGATTTACTCCAGGTGGAACTAAAGTCTGATTTAACACTTGATTATATTTTCACATCATTCATCCACATCTGTAAAGTAACTAAAGGTATTAAATAAATGTAGTGGATGAAAAGTACATGATTTACCTCTGAACTGTAGTGGAGTAGAAGTACAAAGTAGCATAAAATAGAAATACTCAAGTAAACTACAAGTATCTTAAATTGTACCTAAGTACAGTACTTGAATAAGTGTACTTTGTTACTTCCCACCTCTGAAATCAGATATGACTTCAAGTCATGTGATAATTTCTTAGTATTTGATCCTTCAACTTGGCCTCAGGAAATGCAAGGACTTCACAGTTTTGGCAACAAGTTTTGGAGAAAGCAAATTGGAGGCTTACAAAGAGACAGGGAGGTGCATCTTCATCATCTAGCATGCAAGAAGTGTAAATAGAGGACAGTGAAGGAGACACTGAGGAGGACAGTGAGGAAGACTGCACTTATTAACACCACGCTTCATGTGGGGTGAGTACCAAACGCTGTCTCCTGGTACTCATCTGAGTAACTCACTCAAAAAGTTATGTGCACACCTGGTAATAAGCCTTAGTCTTTCATGCAGTATAATGTGCATGGTTTTCGGATTCTGGCCGACAGCCAGAACTACGGCACTTGAATTGGAATTCAGCCATAACACGGCAGACAAGTCAGGCATGTTTGGAATGAGTCCACAACACTCCTGATTGGTTAATATAAACGTCATCGAAGAAACCTGCCAATGAGAACTGCCTGCGCCTGTTGTTCACATTTGAAACTTTCACGTCAGTTAGAGCGGGTCTCCTCTCCTCCTGCGGACGGAGCTACAGCTGTCTGCCCTTTTCACACCGGCGCTTTTCCAGCTCCGGCTCGGAGCTGCAGGAGTTTATGGATTAATGGATTAATATCGGGATCGTTTTACATCTACACGTTAAATATGAGCATCGGGACGTCAACAAAGAACAGAAGACTTGAGATCTGGTGAGTCCTGCAACTGTAATGGAGTTAAACATGTATTTAGATAATCCTTAGTTTGTGAATGTTTTATTTTGTATTTAAGGTTACGTTTCTTCTTCTAGTTAGCTGAGTTTGCATCATTAATAGGTTGTTAAATGTTAAGAAGCCCTGAGATGCTGTTTCTTGCAAGATGTTGCGCCCAAACCTGGTTTAACAAGGTGGCTGCTAACGTTAGCTTACAGCTTATTGCAGTGCTGCCGCTCCACCTCTCGTCTCCACACGGGAGAATTACACATAAACATGCAGCGGGGTGTCACAGTGTTGTCGCCAAGTTTAATGTAAAGTTTCACAGCTTTCTTACAGCGGAATCCAGTTTGTTAATGTTAAGTAGCCAACAGCTAGCATAGCATAAACAGCTAACCGCTAACGTTCGGCTAACTTGCTAGTTAGCTCTGCTCTATATATTACAAGCTAACATGACTAGCTAATGTCACACTGTGTGAACTAAAATACTTGTTGTATTACTACATCATACATGCTTGGTCCAAATCACTGCTAAAATTAATTATTTTTGAAAATGTATAGTAAATAAATACTCAGCCATGCATGAAATAACATAGCAAAAGAATACGGGCAATGTTTGACCCATGTTGTCCCTTAGAAGTGTAGTGATACAAACATGATTTTTATTCAAAAAGTAAGAAAGTAAAAATTAGAATCAACCAAGCATATCTTCCCCCCTCGAAATCCCAGTTGTACTTCGCTAACATGGACTAGGTCATGTTAGACAAGCAATCCAGTGGTTAGTTTTAGGGTAAGCTCCCATTGTTTTTTTTGTTTTTTTTTTTATTCACTTTAAGAGAAAGGGATTTCAGAAACAAGTATCACAAGTTTGGCTCAAGGTTAAAATTAACAAAGCTAACTGTTGTTAGACTAGGTTCCCCCCTTCTAAACTTATGAAATAATCAATGGCCCTTGGGATGCTCTCAATTGTGTGGTGTGTGTGTGTGTGTGTGGGTGTGTGATGTGTGTGGTGTGTGGTGTGTGTGTGTGTGTGCTGTGGTGTGTGTGTGTGTGTGTGTGTGTGTGTGTGTGTGTGTGTGTGTGTGTGTGTGTGTGGTGTGTGTGTGATGTGTGTGTGTGTGTGTGTGTGTGTGTGTGTGTGTGTGTGTTGTGTGTGTGTGTGTGTGTGTGTGTGTGTGTGTGTGTGTGTGGTGTGTGTGTGTGTGTGTGTGTGTGTGTGTGTGTGTGTGTGTGTGTGTGTGTGTGTGTGTGTGTGTGTGTGTGTGTGTGTGTGTGTACGTACATACAAGATTTAGGGGATCTATTGGCAGCTGCTGATAATAACATCCATCATTATGGTTTACTAATAGTTATCACTTCACTTCCTCCTCCAGCACCTGGACACAGCAGGAACCTACGCCAGGATCCTGTTTGTGGACTTCAGCTCTGCCTTCAACACCATCATCCCAGCTCTGCCTGCCAGGACAAGCTCTCCCAGCTGCAGGTGGATCACAGACTTCCTGTCTGACAGGAAGCAGCACGTGAGGCTGGGGAAACACGTCTCTGACCATCAGCACCGGTTCCCCTCAAGGCTGCGTTCTTTCCCCTCTGCTCTTCTCCCTGTACACCAACAGCTGCACCTCCAGTCACCAGTCTGTCAAGCTCCTGAAGTTCAGACGACACCACGCTCATCGGACCCATCTCTGGTGGGGACGAGTCTGCCTACAGGTGTGAGATGGACCATCTGGTGACCTGGTGTGGGGAAAACCACCTGGAGCTCAACGCTCTCAAGACAGTGGAGATGGTTGTGGACTTTAGGAAGAACGCAGCCCCGCCCGCCCCCATCACTCTGTGTGGCTCACCATCACTCTGTGTGACTCCCCAGTCACTGCTGTGGAGTCTTTCCGCTTCCTGGGCACCATCATCGCCCAGGACCTCAAATGGGAGCAGAACAGCAGCTCCCTCATCAAAAAAGCCCAGCAGAGGATGTTCTTCCTGAGGCAGCTGAAGAAATTCAACCTGCCAAAGACGATGATGGTGAACTTCTACACCTCCATCATGGAGTCCATCCTCACCTCCTCCATCACCATCTGGTACGCTGCAGCCACAGCCAAGGATAAGGGCAGGCTGCAGCGTGTCATCCGCTCTGCAGAGAAGGTGATCGGCTGCAATCTGCCATCCCTCCACGACCTGCATGCCTCCAGGACCCTGAGGCGGGCAGGGAAGATAGTGGCCGACCCCTCCCACCCTGGACACAAACTGTTCACCCCCCTCCCCTCTGGCAGGAGGCTGCGCTCCATCAGGACCAATACCTCTCTCCATCAGGACCAAAACCTCTCTCCATCAGGAACAAAACCTCTCTCCATCAGGACCAAAACCTCTCTCCATCAGGACCAGAACCTCTCTCCATCAGGACCAGAACCTCTCTCCATCAGGAACAAAACTTCTCTCCATCAGGACCAGAACCTCTCTCCATCAGGACCAGAACCTCTCTCCATCAGGACCAGAACCTCTCTCCATCAGGACCAGAACCTCTCCATGAGGACCAAAACCTCTCGACACCAGGACCAAAACCTCTCGCCACCTCAACAAGGCCCCCCCCACTGACACTTTACCTCATCCACAACGCAGACTCTATGCATTACATAATGGAGATCACAGGATGGTAAATAATGCAATGTTTAAATATTGCTTACTGCACATATTTTATATTCTATAATTTATTGCATTCTATTTCGATGTATATTACTGCTTTATTTTATTGCTATCTTACTATATTTTTATTACAGTGTTCTTAATATAGTTCGCTATCTGTGTACTTTTTTTTATTTAATTTTTTTTATTTATATGTGTATGTACGACACCTAGTCAAATTCCTCATACGTGTGAAAAACCTGTTTCTGATTTTGATCTTTTTGTCCTCTAGGTTGCACTGCCACGTCTACAGTAGCGCAGAATGGACAGAGGAAACATGATTGGGCTTCAAGTTTTTTGCAGCCAATATATATTCTACAAACTTGGGATAGGAGGGTGAGTGAACAAGTTATCCATTGGTTGGAACCTACATCCCCATTGTTAGACGTACTAAATCCTGCACACTGCTCCTTCAAATTGACAATGTGAACATATGTCGCCATTTTGTAATTTCTGTTATTTTCAGTTGAGAATGTTTCAAAGTACTCTTAAAAAATTCAACTTACTTTTTGTTTCTACTGTTTATAAGTATGATGTTTAAATATGAAATGCTGTATTCATTAGTTTTCATATTTTAAGTTTTCAGAGTAATTGTTTCCGACAGAACATTTTGTGATGTCTTTTCATTGAATGTCTTTGATTGGAAAATGTTAGAAAAAAGCTGTAAAATAACAGTATTCTACCTGTAGAACTTTAGGTTCTGTATTTATTTTAGTGTTTGATCATACAAATCTAATAAAAAAAAAAGTAAAAAACTGTTTTTCTCATCCGAACTTTATTTAAGGTATTTGAATGTAACATTTTAAGACAATGGATTTTGAAAAGAGAGGAAAGTTTCCTGTAAAATCGTTAAGGACAATTTCTGTATATTAATTGCTTTTGCACTTTATTTGAGTTAAAGTATTTTTACTTTAATTTTATGGTTTTTGTTTGGCAGCCGCTGCTGCCAGTACTTTGACCGTTTTTTTACAGGTTTTTTGCACGTTAAAGTATTAGTAATGTACTTTTATTAAAGGTTATTGACTGTAAAAAGAGAGGATAAATCTGTAAAATTAGAGTATTTGCACGTTAAAGTATTAGTAATGTACTTTTATTAAAGGTTATTGACTGTAAAAAGAGAGGATAAATCTGTAAAATTAGAGTATTTGTACGTTAAAGTATTAGTAATGTACTTTTATTAAAGGTTATTGACTGTAAAAAGAGAGGATAAATCTGTAAAATTAGAGTATTTGTACGTTAAAGTATTAGTAATGTACTTTTATTAAAGGTTATTGACTGTAAAAAGAGAGGATAAATCTGTAAAATTAGAGTATTTGTACGTTAAAGTATTAGTAATGTACTTTTATTAAAGGTTATTGACTGTAAAAAGAGAGGATAAATCTGTAAAATTACAGTGTTTTCCTGTAAAATCTTTAAGGACAATTCCCGTAAATTAATGGCTTATTCACTTTATTTCAGTTAAAGTATTTTACTTTAATTTAAGGGTTTTTGTTTGGCAGCCGCTGCTGCCAGTACTTTGACCGTTTTTTTACGAGTTTTTTTTTTACAGTGTATAAAACGTATTTTAACGGACTATTTAGCTGCAATTTGAGATCGTTTTTATAACAGACGGACGCCAAAACTCAGATCAAACTGTACAAATATGCAATGCTGATCAAACATTAACAGTTAGATAATAACATAGATAGATGGATAGACTGATACTTTTTTGGTATATTATTTGTTAATTTCATTAATTGTAAGGCATTTTTGTGACCTTTCTTTCCTTCTTTTTATTGCAGTTTGAAGACAGAGTAACGAACATCGATGCTGTGGACGTGTAAGCTTGGTATGGGATTAGTTTTGTTTCAAAAAGATAAAGCAGCACTTTCTCAGAATCAAGCAAAACTAAGAGTTTAAGAGAAAAAAAAACTGAGTCAAGCTAAATAAATGTAATTTAAAAAATAAAACTATAAGTTGCAAACAAATGATTTGTGTAATCATGTAAACTATAAGTCTTTTTTCTTTGTTTTAACATATATTTTTGTTTGCAGTTCTTGTTGCTTCTTTCTCAATGATCAGACTTTTGCTCTCACTGCAGTTCTTCTCGTTTGTGCTCCCTCATTTTTTGTTTTCGATTTTGACACAAACATCCCAGGTGGGCAGGACTTTTAGGGGTGTGTCCCCATTGCCTACTCAGTTTTTGAGTGACAGCCCACTACACCACAGATCATACAGTGCAACTCATGCAGCAAACTCCACTCGGCCACGTTTGTGTTGGTGTCTCCTGGGGAGTTTTCATGAAAATATCGGACTTATCTTATGGATTGCTGTGCATTATACTTGTGTTGTGTAGTTTATACTTTATTCCAACTTTAAATATTTTAATACCTGAACACACTGCTGCTGTTAAATAATTTCCCAATTTGGGATTGATAAAGTGTCTGTCTGTCTATTTATTTATTTTATAGATTACAAAAACACATCTATGTATGTTCAAGCTAAAGGTGATACACAATATAAACTGTATACTATTATTTTTTCAAAGACATGTTACATTTCAAAAGCATATATTGCTATGTTTAGGACAAACAATTGAAGACTGCTTTAATTGAACAAATTCTACAATATAAAAGTGGCAGATTTGCTTTGACCAGACCTAGGTTGCATACCAACACAATTAGGAACATGCTCACATCTTACTATGTTGGTCTGAAGAGCTGAAGCATTCATACACAATGGATAAAAACTGTGTTGTCTCATTCTATAGCCTGTGAGAAAATGATATACATTTAGAATACATATAGAATTCTTGACAATAAAGCTGACTTTGACTTTGATTTAGCATTAAAAATTCGACATACTATTCCTAGCCTGAGGAAGATATGAATAATCAACAGATTTGAATGGCATCTCTAAAATGTTCATGTGGAATAAAGACAAAAGAGTGATTATACAAATTACATTTATTGAAATTTGAACCAGAAGATGAAGTCTCAAAGATGTTTTAAATAAAAGGGCATAAAACAAAAAGGTGGATAATAATAAAATCTATTAAATGTATATGTAAAGACATTTGGTCAAATGAAATGACACTGAGCCAGTGATAACAGCAACGCCCAGCGTGGATGAAGCTGGTGCAGGTCTTTCTTCATGCCCCCCCTCCGTGCTGTCCCCTCAGAGGAAGTGGGAAAACGGGATAAGACTCTGGACACCACGCTGTCTCAATGATCCACACTGTTAATATGAGAGGAAAATAAATGTTTTAGGAAATGAAAAATATAAAGTTAACAAATAAAACACAGATTTTCATATCAAATTAGCGTGTTAATTATATTTACATTTTTCATTTAGCTGACGGCAAAAAAAACTCAGACATTATACAATTTAAAATAAAAGGGTTAGGCTTAGGGTAAGATATTGAGTAAGAAAATGTTTTTATGAACCACACAGCTTCCCGACCGGACAAAAAGACGTGGTGCAGGCACAAAATATATTACCAATAGAAATACATTGCTTTTACGAAAAAATGCAAAAATCGTGTTGGTGAACACGAATCCACTTCAGTAGCACGTACATACACCAAACCTTCCAGTTATATTCAGTGCTTGAATTGGAATAAAAAAGGTGCCAGTACTCTAAATCAGCAACTGTTTCAAGTCAATTTATTTATACAGCCCAAAAACAAGTATTTGGCTCAAAGTCATAGTATATTCTAATGCTGGTGGGTTTGTCTCTTTACTGTATATTTTAGAAAGGCTCACTGTACTTAAACAAAATGACTCAGGGTGCATCTGAGATTAGAGGGAGTGCAGGGGTAAAGTGCTATTTTTATAAGTCAGGAGTGGACCTGACACCCTCTAGGGGGGTCCGGGGGCATGCTCCCCCGGGAAGATTTTTTTTTAAATATTGAAGTTAAATGCATCAATCTGGTGCACTTTGAGAGCAAAATGAAGAGATATATGGATACCTCTCAACATCCATATGAAACAGAACTGTAAACATATTTACTTTTTCTTTATGGATATAAAAGAAAGTAAAGCCTGACTCCTACTGGCGGCTGGTTAAATTACTCCTCGTCCCTGAGTACACTCATCTTTCAGCAGTAAAGGAGAGAGGGAATCAATGGAGCTGCCAGGGAGGACACAGGGGAATCCAGACGGTGGTTTATGGGATGCAAAACTTGGAGCAGGAGGCTCGACCAGAGAAGGCTCCCCGTCAGACACAATTTCTAACACAGGCACAGCATTTTCTGTATTTGCAGTCGGCTCCTTGTCCGGCTACAACCGCTGTCTTTTCTGACAAATATGCATCTAGGTACATATTTGTTGTCATGCGTCATGACGTGCAGCCGGCGGCCGGCGGCTGAGTACCGGCATCTTACAGTAAGAAGTGCCGGTACCACATGGGTAAAAATCAGAAGTGCCGGTACTGCGTACCGGTGAGTACCGGCCCAATTCAATAACTGGTTATATTCCTATCAATATTTTGAAGGTTTTTACAGAAGGGTTTGTTTATATATCATTCATAGCCTGAATTATATAACATTGTATACCTAAAAACATGGCGAAAATTGATATTTTAGGGCTGTTGACAGTATTTTCTGATTTATGGAGTGATAAAAAGAGATATCCAAAATCGCTTCCGTAAAAACTTTAGATTATAATACGACTACAACATGAAACAAGAATTTCGACCTGACTTTATCCAATGTTCAGAATTGTGTTCCTGAAAGTATTAAAATATGCGCATATTTAATGAGATTATGGCTCATTTGCATAGGGGGTGCGGTACCCCTACAAGTAGAATCAAATGATGTGGGAAACACTGGGTAATAATAATAATAATAAATAATTGTATTTATTTTTATTTTTATTTATTTTTTAATCATCTCGCGACCCCCACTTTGGGAACCCCTGCTCTAGATGATGGGAAAGGAGGTTTCAAACTTCCTTTATAACCTCCTTTAGCTTAGGAACCACTGGACCTCCCTTTACGAAAGGAGAGGAGAAAATGCTGCCCCACAATGCCTTGCAGCCGCAGCATTTGCCGTCACACAACAGTCGGCCGTTCACGGAAACAACCGATTATGACCGAGAAATTATATCATGAAAGTTACGGTGCTTATTAAAGGTGGGGTAGGTCATTTTGGAGAAACCAGCTCGAGATCGCTGGAATTTGAAAATACACAGCCGGAGAAAATCTGCCACTTCCTTACAGAGCCCCTCCTCCAACACACACGAACGCGCACATGACCAATGAGGGGACGAGATAAGTTTGTGCACAGATGGAAGGCTGACAGGCAGGTAGGCCATCCAGTTATTTTAGCCGGGCCGGCTAAAATGATTGGTTGTGCTTTTTACAGTACTACGGCTTCCACAGATGACATTTTTTTATGGATTTTTTGTCAAAGCACTTAAGATATTCATTGCTATCGGGATGTTAAGAGCATTCCATGGAATATAACAAAAATATCTCGAGCCGGTTTCTCAAACTTACCTACCCCACCTTTAAGCATTTTAAAACGTATGTGGTAACTTGCCAAAGTGCTTTGTTTTGAACGTTCATCAGTATTATAATCAAAAAGAGAAATATGAACGTTATTTTTTACTGAAATGATCAAATAAAGTAAACATTTCACAGTCTTTACTGAGCTGAGTGGGGTTTGTTAAACTTTTAAAAGATGTTTGAATGGTGATATACAGTGATAGATGTTAAGGACTAACGTTTATAATAAATACATTTGTATTGATTTTATCTTTTCATACAATCATGTATTGGGATCATTGGTATTAATGTGGACCGGAGGGAGAGGGTGACGAGCATAAGTTTCACTTTACTTTTTTATTTCAATTCCAACTTTGGTAATGAAGAATATGTTTCTCTGTTGTCCACGTTCATAAAGCATAAAACAACAGCATCAGAGCACGGTGCAGAGTCTAGATGAATTTACAGTAGTCCCTCGTTCTTATTATACATCCATGTTGTAGTCCGCTGTATAGAAAACTGTAGTTTCCATAGTTTCTCCACAGCAGCAGACGCACATTTATGACGTCCGCTGGCGCATCATAAACACGTTGGATAGTGAAAGTGCAGTCGGATTCTCTAAAGTACCGCAGTCTCTTCTCCTAAGTCCTTTTGAATTCTCCTATCCACTATCCCTTAACCCAGTGACGTTTCACTCAAAGGTCAAGGAATAGACGATAGGGTTAGACGTTAGGAGCTGATTTTTGGATTATCCGACCGCAACCCTGATCTAGAGAATTCGAACGGCACTTATCATGGCTGCCAATGAGGGACTTCCCGGTCATTTCACACCATTAGGAAGGTTCCTAAGCTAAATGGACTAATCGACTTCAGCCTGAATTTCAAAATAAAGTCACCGGCAACAGACGTAGGCCTATAAGGGACTTTTCGAGCATCATTGCAATACACACCACACACCGTTCTTATTATACATCCATGCCACACACCCACTGAACTGATTACCCAAGAACCTCAGCTAGCTCGGTGATTGGATTGTTTAGATATGTTGGGATATGGTGTTTATGCGATATGAAATCGAAAAAAAACAACAACAAAAATAATAATACTTTATTCCGAGTGTGCTTGCTTTTCTCTTTGAAAGTCATCACATAACGGCATTGTAATACACAGTTCGGCTGCATTAAATATTACACATCTGCCGTAGTTCTCTATTTATAGAGCCCTGATTAGAAGACTTCTAGACAAACTGGAAGAACTGCCACGGAAACTGAATACGTGACGTGGATCATAAATATATCAGCAATTAAACAACATCTTCAATTTCTCTCCACACAATACGTCTCCTTGCAGTATCAATACTAATTCGGCTGACTTTTATATTTGATCCAATTGGTAGATAGGTTATATTTACACCATAACGGTGCACAGCTGATAGAAAAGGACTTGTAGTTTTTAAAGATATTACTGATTTTCTTTGAATATAAGAATGTAAATACTGAGTTGAAAGAATAGTCAGGGGTTTTGGGTGATGGGAGACACATCTATGGATTCAGCATGTCAATAGCTTACCATTAAATGACGGATATACCTTTCTGTCTGTGATTTTTTACAAATCAGATATTAGAAGTAAAACATGTGAAATAATATAGCAATATCCTGTAAAATTATGTGAAAACATGAATAAAACTACACATCTTCAGATGTTATACATACACAAGTGTCCTACACTAATAATACAAAGTTATTATGGCTGTGTGTACCTTGTGTGCACCGCCTAGTGGTTAAAGCACGTTATTGAATTAGTTGTGTATATGATATGTCAATAAATCTTGAAATCTTGAAAGGGATGTGCAAAATAGCCATTATATACAGTCTTTAATGAACTATTAGTAGAGAATAACGAGTAATGAATATACTTTATAGGGATCTGCAGATAAATGTTTAGTCTTCTCAAGCACCAACTATCAAATATATCGCCTGATTGTTGGCATTTCACAATCACCTTCCCTGAATTTTACTCAGGTGTAACTAAAGCCTGATTTAAGAGTTGTTTATATTTCACATCATTAATCAGAATCTGCAAAGTAACTAAAATAAATGTAGTGGAGTAAAAATACCAGGTTAACCTCTGAATTGTAGTGGAGTAGAATTACAAAGTAACAATGAGCTGTCATGTGGATATATATTAATGCTGCGCATTATGTACACAAGCGATTTTCACCCATTTATTAATTATAAGTTTTAAATTTGTACACACCAATTTGTTTCCTATCGCCTAAACCTCCAGGGGTGTACACAGTTGAATACTGTCAACTTCTAATTTTGGGAAAAACGAAAACGTCTTTTAAAACTACAATTCCCAGTAGAGACGTGCCATAGAACATGTTGCGAAACACAATAGCCAGCATATGTAGTTCTGGGGGGGCGTTCGAGTCCAGTTTTGGATAGTCTGCCGTGGTTTTGTTCGATTTCAAAGAGCTGTTTGACGCTCGGCGTAACCTTGGCGCACTGCCACTCCAACATCCAATCTCAGAGCTTGAAGATTAATCACGGGGACTGTAGTTCCAAACGATAGCTGGGGATTATGGGTAGTGTAGTGTCTTCAGCCATCCTAAACTCCGAAATGTTTTTCGGATTTCATATCGCATTAACACCATATCCCAACGTGCATTGCGGCTAAAACATCCAATCACAGAGCTTAAACCATAGCTGAGGAACTTGGGAAATCAGTTCAGTGGCTGTGTATCGCAATGATGCTCGAAATGTCCCATATAGGCCTACCTCCGGTTTCCGGTTATTTTTATTTTGAAATTCAGTTCCTGACGGACGCCAAAAAAGCCAGAGATTATGGAATTAAACAAATAAATAAAAACAAGGATAATTGTGTGTTATTGTTGAGTAAATAACAGTGTGTTATTTAGAAAAGAATAACAAATTAGAAGGAAAAAAGATAAAAAAATATACAGATTTCAGTATTTTGAGGCTCTGAGCCCCATTTCTTTTCCTCACAGACGACAAAACAAATCAGACATTATACGATTTAAAATAAAAACAATAATCGTGGCTTGATATTGATTAAGAAGATGTTTTTATGAACCCCACAGCTTCCGGTCTTCCAACACCCGACCGGACAAAAAGACGTGTTGCAGGCACGAAACATACTACCAATAGAAATACATTGCTTTTAAAATCGTTCTGTGTGACATGAAAAAAAGGGGAAAATCGTGTTGGTGAACACGAATCAATAGATTAATTGTTGTGACTATAACACGAAATGCCGTGAGACTGGGTTGTCCTACACGGACCCTCACTATTGCGGTAAGCGTGTTGTCACTTCCGGTTGTTGTTGTTACCTCCGTGTGCCTGTTCTGCTGCTGATAGCTTATATTATCTTAACTTAATCGATCGTTTTACAATTCTTGATCACGGCAGCTACCTGACGTTGTAATCACACGTTACTACAGCTTAAGCACTCACAACTCTCCTTCTCTTAGCGACTGTAACTCCACAGTTGCTTACACTCCTTTCGGGTTTGCTAACGGTAGTTACTTTAGCTTGATAGCTAGCCATTGCTCCTTCCCCACCCTCGGGTGCCATTTCCTGTTCTATCTGTCTCATGTTTGGTTACTTCCCTACCTCCTTTACTGGTACCGATAGGCCTACATGTGTTAAATGTGGTACAGTTGCTAGGTTGGAGGCGGGATTCATAGCCATAAAAGCCCGGCTCCGCATTTTAGAAAGTAACTCAGCTACAGTAAAACCCATGTTAGTCGGTGAGGGCCGGCAAGAGGTAGCTCTTAGTAGCCGTCCCCCGGCAACTCCCGAGCAGCCGGGAGACTGGGTGACTGCAGTGTTGCCAACTTGGCGACTTTCTCGTTAAATTTTACTTATTTTTGTCAAAAACGACTAACGACTAATCTAACGATTTATAATGGTGTTATTAGGGACTTTTCTGGTGTTTGGAGACTCACGTATTGTTCTGCAGTTAACGAGCCGTGGTTGCTGCCGTGAGCCCCACCTCCCTCCCATAGTACTCACAGGCGCTCAGACTGACAGTTGCCTGGCCGCAGCAGAGCTGCAGTCAGAGCAGAGAGGAGACAACCACACTCTCCTGCGTCGAGACTGCAAATGAATTGCGCATGCGCCAACTGCCAAGCCGTCCTGGTTTTGAGCTGGATTTAAATGTAAAATGTAAATGTTTCTTCACTCATTGTCACACTATAATAAATAACTGCCTTTGCTTTGACTCACACAGCCTCAGTCACTCAATCACCTCGTCCACTGTGTGTGTGCCTCTCTGTGACAAGCTAAACATCATGGCACAGTCTAAACTGTATTCACAAAAATACAGAAAGGAGTGGGAATCAAACCCTGAGTATAAAGGATGGTTGAAGCCATTTATTGGAGATGACACACAGGCATACTGCCTTTATTGTCAGGGGGATTTCTACGCCAAACTGTCTGACATTAAGAAGCATGTTAAAACACAAAAACATACTCAAAAGGCAAAGCCTTATGACAGTGCCACTCAAAGCAAGCTGCCATTAATTAACACTAAAACAATTGACTCTGCAAAAAAGGCTGAAGCCATCATGGCATTAGCTGTTCAATGCTGGCATGTGATCACATTGGGGAGGCATGTAAAGCTGCTTTCTCGGACTCCACTGCTGCTAAGCACTTCAAAATGCATCGGACAAAGTGCACCGAGATGATTAATGGTGTTCTAGCACCATACTTCCTGAAAAAATTGGTCGCAGATGTGGGTGACCAGCGTTTCAGCCTCCTCCTTGATGAGTCCACGGATGTCAGTGTTTCTAAGTACCTGGGGGTTGTGATAAGGTACTTTAGTGACACAAAACAAACAATTGTCTCAACATTTCTGGGGCTTGTTCAGTTGGAGGGAGGAGATGCCAGATCTATAGCCGGTTAGTGCTAGATCGTATACGTCCTGGGTTTTATGCGGCGGAAGTGACGTAATAGTGGTCGTGGATGAGACGGCAACTTTTGTTGCGCTCGCGCTCCAACAGACAAGTCTGTCAAGGATGCCAACGTGCAACAAACAGGATGCTTTCACATAAAATCTTTCAAACACTGAAGGATTTTGAGGAAGCGTTAGCAGACGTTGAAGAAACAACGATCACAAAGTATATTGTGTACAATATTTTTTCGGGGAAAATAGTAAGTTTGTAAAGTTAGATCGGAAATTGAAGAAACAACGATGACCAAGTAGCCTACATTGTGTCTGTAATCAAATATTAAGTAGGCCCTATATAGGCCTAAGTATATAAGTGTAAGTATAATAATATATAAGTATAAGTATATAAGTATAAGTATTACATATATAAGACGGGGCGGAATGGCCATCTGTGTTCTGGAGAATCACAGAACGGCCGGTCGTCAGCGGGCCGGTGCTAGCCGGCTCGGTTCGAGCCATTAATTTATTCATCTTTTAAACGGCATCATTTAAGTTGCGCTGACTTTTTAATCTAAAAAGTGAAGTAAAGCATTTACAATTTCAAGCACTTTATCCCAGATGTAAGCACCATTCCCAAAATTCAAGCACTTTTCAAACCTTGAAAACACCTCATAACATTTCAAGCATTTTCAAGGATTTCCAGCACCCGTGGGAACCCTGTTATTGAACTTTCTGAATAAGCGCTCCTTCCAGTTTTTTTTCCCGAAATAGTTTTGTGAGATCCACCTCACACGCCAATTGAATCATGGAGCCTTTTCTCGGGTGCAGCATGCTTCGTCTGTGCTGACTGAAGACATTGGTTAGCGTTGAGAAGGTGCTCTCACACGTAGCCGAGGATGCCCCAAAAGTCACTCCATGTTTCAGTGCAGTAAGCACGGTTGGCATAGCGGCAAGAGGCCTGGAGAAGCGCTGCACCATATTCGATCCAGAGAGCGTTGCATTTCAAATGTTCCTTGCTGGATGCATGTCTTGAAAAACCTTTGGTGCTATCAGTTGCACATTTCCAATTACAGAAGCCGGTTTGTGTGAAGGCTTTGTCTGCATTAGCACTACACCCTGTGTTAAACTTTCTACATGGAAAGCAAAATGCAGCATCAGCCACAACTGAATATTCCAGCCACTTTCTTCCATTAAACCAATTCTTGGTAAAGTTGCTTTTTTGGCTATTAATTATTCGGACAGGGTAGCACTGCAGGATAACCTGGGCTGGCCCCTCTGTCCCAAGATCGTCAGGCGCAGTGGCATTAAAAGGTGGAGCTGAAGGCGGCTGTTGACCCATTCTAGCGCTTATTGTGGAACAAGATGCATCTTCTCTGGCTGGTGGAGTTAACTCGCTCTGAACTAAATCCCTCTGTGGAAGCTCGGCCTCCACAATATATTTGCTGCTGCCAGAACTACCAGCCTTCTTGTTGGACAACCACTTTCGGATATCCATCCTGACCTAAACGTGTCTTCTCTTTCTTCCTTTCCTTCTCACTGCTCTACAATCTCTTTGCTTCTTTATTTTTATTCCGGATTGACCCCTCTCATTCTGTTATTTTCCTCTGATCTTTAATAATAGATAGTACATTATTAGACGGCTGCACTTTGGTTAACAGACTAACATTGATTTCCTCAATTTATAAATGTACAGGCTCTGTAATTATACCATAACCTTTTCTCCTCTATCCCTTAACTCGTCTTCCTATACAGATTTACTTACTTACTATCTACTCGCGTCGTGTCAGGATTAAAGAAAATTAATCTGGTTGATTTTTTATTTTCAGGATTGAATGTTCAAACCAAGGCCTAAAACCTGGCATTTCATAACAAAGTGACTAATATATAAACCAAATATAATATTGGATAAAATACTACACACCAAATGGACAGACACAGATTACAAATACAAATAAAGTCTCCTGGTTTGTCTCTCGAGTCTAACTGCCATGAGAAAAATCAAATCAATGTTCCAAAATCCATCACTAGATGTCGCTCATAGTACCAATACGGTTTATATAATACATAACATATTATTACAGTAAAAATCTAATCTAAACTAATTTAATATTCAATCCCACACTTGGCGATTGAGAACATAAATTCGTAACTTACCTCATTTAAAGCTTTTGTTGTAATACTATGTCAATATTTATAATAGATTTTGCGGGCAGGTACATTGAATTAGAAGTAGAAGAAGATGGAGAAGAAGTAGAGGTAGAAGAAAAAGTAGTAGAAGAAGAAAATACGCTAACGCTACAAATAGGCACAACACTGTTACTCTGTTTTTACTGACATGTAACATTTTATTTCACCTTGCTCTATGTTTTTTTAACGCAAATTCAAAAACGGGAACATTTTCGGGAGTTTCAACCGGGTACCGGCCACCGAAAACGGGGACTTTGCCCAGAAAACGGGGACGTTTTGGTCACCCATCCGACTGTGTTTACAGCTAAGCATAAGCGCTAACATTAATTAAGACTACAAGCTCACTTGGGGTTGAGGCTTTTTTACACGTTGCTTGACTGCCTGCCCACATCTCTGATCTAAACATACAGATGGAGCATCTTATTTCAGACAGTTTGAAACGCGAGGGTCGTGATTGGTCCGTGATTGGTCCGTGATCGGTTCGTGATGAAGAGCCGGCCCCCAGTCTGACTTGATACCGCCCCCGTGATAAATAAATGTAATTATTGTGAAGCCAGCTGCAATGGATCATTGATCCACCAGGGGGTGCAGTGGGGTTCCACACTGGAGCTCATGTGAAATCAACTTCGATACAGTATGTCTTGTACTAATGTATAGCGGATCTTTGTTAAGATCCATATGTCACGGATAGGATCATAGTCTGTGCTAAATAAGACATGTAATCATTTACAAAACATCACCATGTTGTTATTTAACAAAATAATGTTGTTTCGTCGGAAAAAAACGAACGAGAGGAAATGCAGCCGGCTCTCCCGATTCTTTATCCTAATTTAATCATCATCTTCACCACGATCATTTATGTTTATGTTCGCCGAATTGACATGAAATCACTGACAAATATGAATATTCTGTATTCAACTTCATTGAAACGATCAGGATGGGTGTTATTTTTCCCCACAATGACCAAGTCGCTGCAAATTATCCCGTTTATTACATGGCCACATTCTCAACAAAGTAACGACATGACTCCCAATCTTAATTGAAATGCTTTTATGGATTTAGAAAATGTTTTTATTGATTTAAAAAATAGTTGTATGTATTGATTTAAATTGACATGCATCCGCTAAGAGAAATAGTCACTAGACACTTGACACAGTGGCTTTAGGCAAAGCAGAAAAAGAACACTCAAACCGAGAGATGAGTTATTATTACAACGTGACTTCACTATTATTTAACAACTGTTTTTATTGGGTTCTTTTATTTGGGGTTAAGTATAGGTGAATTGCACTAATGTGGGAAGATCGTGATGTCTCCTCCGATCAGCTTTATGATCTTCGTTCTCCCGCTGTGTTGATTGGGGGACCGCCGTCCTCTGTCTTCAATGTTCGACATCGCGTGAAACAGAGGATTTCGACATTCTGTATTCATTGCTTACTTCTTTAAACCTTTTCTCCTCCTTATCTCTTTCATGACTTTTTATTTAATGCTTTATAACAGCTGTAATAGTTTGTTTCGAAATCCTAGAAACACTTTTACGGCAGCTCTCATTTACGGTAACTCCTTCTGACGTCATAGCTACCCACGTATAATATATAAACAAAGTCTTGGCTTTCAGAATATGAAACTTTTATTTCCAAAATCACACGATAAATACATTTGTGAAGCTTGTAAAGGGAAGATGACAGGCACCTCTCACTCGCAATCTGCTCCTCCGCAGCGCCGCCCCCTCCCTCCGGCTGAAATTATGAATGTACAGTAAGGCATATAGTAATCATAGATAACATGGCAGGGTCCGTTATAGTTTGTTTTCATCTGATTTCAAATAAACAAAGTCTTGGCTTTCAGAATATTAAACTTGTTTCGGCAAATTTAGATGATAAATACAACTATGAAGCTTGTAACGGCATAATTACTTAAGCGGAGAACGGAGTAATTTAACGTTACAGCAGGCATAACAACAGCCGGTGTTTATTTTATTATTATATATAGTCGTTATTCATTTGTTTTAAAGCTCAATAAGGAAGATTTAAACTCCACTGTGAATCCACAATAGCTCTGGAACACTTTGCAAGGCTCAGTTTCAACAGAAAGGACCATTCTGTTGCAAAGCCTCAACCGAAACATCTGATAAAGTTGCATGTCTGGGGAATGATTTCGCACCACGGTCCAGGCCCTTTGGTTATCTTTGAAGGAATCATGGACAGAATTTACTTCGAAAACAGTATCATCAAGGAAGCTGCAAGTCCATACATCAGGGGACATTTTGGGTAGAATCACTGCTTCTTCCAAGACAATGACCTGAAACACAGCGCGGCTGCAGCTGCAATTGCGGCTGAGGGAATAAACTGGGTTAAAACTCCACCCGAATCTCCGGATTTGAATCCCATCGAGTTGGTCTGGCACTTGATGAAGACTTCATTCGGAAGGAGGCTAAACCAGGCTCGAAGCAGGAGCTGATGCAAGCGATACAGGATTTTTGGAAGACAAGACTGACCCAAGAGACCTGTAGTCGACTAATTACAGGCCTCAATAAAGTTCTGCCATTGGTTGTGAAAAACAACGGTGGACATAGTGGAAAGTGAAATTGACATTGTCAAATTTAATAAAAATACAAAATAATGTATTTGTGTACGTGTTTTACTATGTGATCTGCATGCACTTATCAAACATTTAATTAAAGAATGGTGATATACACAGCTGTGATGCAGCGGGAGGAGCAAAACACACACTTCAAGTCAGATCATCACCCTTAGCTATTTCAATTACCTCTCAAACAACCTAAACTAGTTATACAATATATTTTTACTGTCGGCCGGGATCAGCTGCTGCATGAGACATATAAGTATTTTTACAGCTTGTATTTAGAAATACTCTGTTGTAATTATTGATGCATACATGTGTTCATCCATTCAATGTGGCATCTGCCTTGGGGTTAATTAGCCTTGGGGTTAATGCATGATATTACTTAATAATACAATACACTATATCATATATGTGACCCGCTCTATCGAAATCAGTCGGAAGTCGCAACGGCTCATTTCAAAATAAACGTGGATTTGCGTAAAAAACTATTTTCTCGGGGTTCGGGTGTTTTGTTTGATTTTAAATAAAGTCTTTATGACTCAGAATATGAATAATATGGGCCGTTACAGTTTGTTTTCATCTGATTTCAAATAAACAAAGTCTTGGCTTTCAGAATATTAAACTTGTTTCGGCAAATTTAGATGATAAATACAACTATGAAGCTTGTAACGGCATAATTACTTAAGCGGAGAACGGAGTAATTTAACGTTACAGCAGGCATAACAACAGCCGGTGTTTATTTTATTATTATATATAGTCGTTATTCATTTGTTTTAAAGCTCAATAAGGAAGATTTAAACTTTCACACACGTTGACCGGCAAAAAACTCTGCCCGGTTCCCTCGGCCCCCACCACGTTGAATAAACAGAAGGCTGCTTTTGTGGAGGAAGTTACAGCGCTACGTACAGGCTCGGCATATGCAGCTTTTTCCAGCGGTATCCATAAATCTCTTAATTTTGACCTCAAAGTGCACCAGATTGATGCATTTAACTTCAATATAAAGAAAAACATCTTCTGTTGTAACAACAATAACATTATAAATAGTAACATAGCTGAACATGGTATTGCACATTTAGCTTTCAGTGTTACTGACCTGAGATGTTTTTATTACATGAATTAAGGTGACTGAGGCTTTTTACCATAGACTTTTCAGTGTCCCACATACCCACATACCGTTCACCATCCCCCACCCCCCAACTGTATGTTGATTTTTGACTTTGTTTGCCTACATGTAAATGGGTGGCATTTAGTACCTACCCCCCTCTGAGTGAATACCTGTTGTACCTGTCCGGGGCTAAGCCCATAGGACGATGCTCTGATGTCATCACCCTCGCACATTTGTCATATGTTTACAAAAAACGATGTTAACACTTTCTCGTTCTTAATATATGCTATATTTAGGGTCGATATGTGTTGAATTTACTTTAAAATAGCAGATCACTGTGACCGGATATAGTTTTTTCGGCTTAGTGAACGTGTGTCTCTTCCTCCGCGGCTCCTCCGTGCAGAGAGTTTGCAGCGGTGCGTGTCAGCAACGTGCAGTCAGGGGAGGCACGGATTGGCCGTCGGGAGAGTCGGGACTTATCCCTGGCCAGCTGTGAGTTCTGGATGTCAAAGTGAGGGGGCAAAGAAAACAACTGAGGGGGCAATCCCCCCTTCTGCCCCCTCGTGGCGCCGGGCCTGTACCCAACCCTAATAGTGTTTTATTCTATACATTGTATGCAAACATATGGAAAATCATGTTGTTTGTAAGATTTGTATTCAAACTTATGGTTTTTAATTTTAGAAAGCAGAATGGGGATACCTGTCTGGAAATAAATCGGTTTTCAACTTTCCATACTTATCAAGACCTAAATTACTCGTATCGTATTTCCTACGGCACAGGAACGCTGAATACAACTTCTATCCCGAAAGGTGATAAATGTAAATAAAACAATAATTATAAAAAAGAGGAGACAGTCAGTATTCTTCTCAACTGTTTATGGTGTCTGTCTAGCAATTATTTGTTCATTCAGAGTGTGGGCCTCAGCCAGATCAACATGGCATATCATCTACAGTAGGTAAGAAATGTTTCATTAAATTATACCTTTACATTTCAAATGTACCATTCAAGTTGTTTTGTTGGCGCGAGTGAATAAAATAAAACATTACACACACACACACACACACACACACACACACACACACACACACACACACACACACACACACACACACACACACACACACACACTATACAATCATAATTAACTAAAAGACTATAACGGGACATGGAGGAAAAGAGGGACTAAGAAAGGAAGGCAATATGGACCAACAACACATTCAAAATAATAATTTATTAAATGAACTATTAGCCATGTGTCCCCTGTACCACCAGGCTAAAAAGTCAGTCAGGTTGGTCTGTGACAGCCTACCACAATTGCCGGGTTGCTTGTATTCATCAAGTACAGTGAATCACTGAATTATAAACGGCTAGTCAGGGAATCAACTCAGCTGGGCCGACTTGTCTGTCATCAGGCAGAATACCCTATATCAAAGGCCCGCCGGTGTCTCGTGAGACCCATCAACAAAAACAAAACACCATCGTATCAGACTCGCTACTTGTACTTTGTCACAGACCGACCGTCAACCCCTCACTATCAACCGTCTCAATAGTTCCTCCTTAAAGTGAATTAGTGTCTATACATATATATTAATATAATATCAAGTTAGGTTAGTTTTATTATAATCTTGTAAATATTATAATTATTCTCGTGTTATTCACCAACAGTCTCACGGCATTTCGTGTTATAGTCACGGAATTAATCTATTGATTCGTGTTCACCAACACGATTTCCCCATTTTTTTCGTGTCACACAGAACGATTTTAAAAGCAATGTAAATAATAACAAATTAGAAGGAAAAAGAGATTACAAAAAATATAGATTTTAGTATTCTGACACAGAACGATTTTAGAAGCAATGTATTTATATTGGTAGTATGTGTCGTGCCTGCACCAAATAATAACAAATTAGAAGGAAAAAAAGATTAAAGAAAATACAGATTTCAGTATTCTGAGGCTCTGAGCCCCATTTATTTCCCTCGCGGACGGCAAAAGAACTCCGACATTATACTATTGAAAATAAAAGGGATAGGCTTAGGGTAAGATATTGAGTAAGAAAATGTTTTTATGAACCACACAGCTTCCGGTCTTCCAAGACCTGACCGGACAAAAAGACGTGGTGCAGGCACAAAACATACTACCAATAGAAATACATTGCTTTTAAAATGGTTCTGTGTGACACGAAAAAAAGGGGAAAATCGTGTTGGTGAACACGAATCAATAGATTAAATTAATTTCGTGACTATAACACAAAATGCCGTGAGACTGGGTTGTATTCACACCACATTTAAAAGTAAGTCAGCTGCTACCGGTGCATTTAGCTTAAGGAAGTTACGCTGTAGGTTTCTAAAATGTCAGTTATCCTTAAAAGGTTACTCAAAGAGGTTTAAAGACTATGAGAAAAGTGATAATAATATATAATACGTTTAAAAAGCTTTTGTAAGTATTTACTTTAAGAATTAAATTAAGCTAACGCCAACTTTCTTAGCTGGTAAATTGTTAACAGCTAAGTGAGCAAGCGTTAGCTTAGCAGTATCTCAACATAGTGTAATGAATAAGATTAAAGGTAGGGTAGGTAAGTTTGAGAAACCGGCTCGAGATACAGCTTCTGAAACGCGCCTGGTAGGGTATAACGCCGGAGGAGGCCGGACCAAAACCGCGGCGCAGCCGTAACGCGGCGCAGACGGACCCGGTGGAATCTCTGTGTTAGTAGTGCGTGAGGCCATATGTACAGACATGTACATGGGACATGAAAACAGTGCATCTCATATTGACAAAAATAAACCTCGTTAACCGAGTTTTCCAAATCACTCTAAAAATAAGCCGTTGTGATACACGTGTAGACAACGTCTGCAGAATCATAAATGATCATTACATTGGGGTCATTAAACCATTATTTCGCTAAGATAAAACACATTAAAGTATTGGATTTTAGTGTAATTCACAAATGTTCCACCAGATGGTGCCACACACACCCAGGGGGAAAAGATTATTAACCCAGGAATAAGTGGGCAAAATATGGGTACATTAGTGTTTGAAGTCGGGGGAACTGTTTTAATTCAGGACCAGGGTGAAAAGATAACACATTTACCCAGGAATAATTGTCTGAATCATGGGTATATTAGTGTTTAAAGCCGTAGGAAATGTTTTAATTCAACAGGAGAGGGTAATTCAATTGTTACCCAGGGAACAGGGCTGCAAACATGGCTACATGAGTGTTAAAATGCTGTCAAACTGTTTTAATTCAGTCATAATTGTCGTTTTTAGACGGTGTACATTGGACTCAATAAACATACAGAGTTATGGACATAAACGTGTCAGTATAGACGGGATAATGTACATATTAATCATATTTAATTAGTTAAATGTACAATGAGCTAAAAACAGCAGAATCACTACTGTTAGCAGGGTCTCAGAGACCCATAGACCCAGAGACCCAGGGTACAGCACCTCGCTGTCTTACCCAGAAAACAGGGCTCTGATCAGGGCTAAAGTAATGTTATAAACTGGTGAATCTGTTTAAATGCAGGCTCTATGTGGCGGCTCGCAGACCCCCAAAGGACGGCCTAGAGACCTCCAAGAGGTGTCCCTGAAATGGGGACTCTGTTTATTTCACATCTCCAGCAGAGACAACGGGAAAATCCCCTCTCTTTGCCCGCTCACAGACCCCCAAAGGACGGCCTAGAGACCTCCAGCACCAGTCCCTAACAGTGGGACTCTGTTTATTTCACACCTCCAGGAGAGAGTCCGGGAAAATCACCTCTCTTTGCCCGCTCACAGACCCCCAAAGGACGGCCTAGAGACCTCCAGCACCAGTCCCTAACAGTGGGATTCTGTTTATTTCACACCTCCAGGACAGAGACCGGGAAAATCACCACTCTTTGCCCGCTCACAGACCCCCAAAGGATGGCCTAGAGACCTCCAGCACTAGTCCCTAACAGTGGGACTCTGTTTATTTTACACCTCCAGGACAGAGACCGGGAAAATCACCTCTCTCTGCCCACTCACAGACCCCCAAAGGACGGACTAATGACCACCAGCATGTCCCCATAACAGTGGCACCTCCATAACCTTGCACACCGTGAGTCCCCGGGCCCCCGCAGTTAAGCACTCCCCCACGGACTAAACCCAGGTATTCACACCCACCAGAACCTTTAAACAATTTGACTTAATGGTTAAAACCAAAACCAAATGAGAACCCACCCCCCTAAAGGGGGGTGGATTTTGTGGTGCTTTTATGTCCGCCCATCAGCATCCAAATTCGGCCTTCTTATTGGCACCACCACCCCCCTTCTGGGCTGGAGGTTCAAACACTTTAACTTTTTTTCACCCTCCTCTGGCTTACACCTCCTCCGCCAACACTTGAGCGCTCATCACAGGGTTCAGCACCAAGGAGAGTGCCTCCCCGGTGCTGATGGAAAGTGGCACTTTATCTGCCCCTGGGAACCATCAAGGTTATTGTTTTTTTGTTTTGTTTTTTAACAAAAACCACAGTACACACAGCCAAAAACATCAACTATTTACACGTTGCACTACTACTATTACTAGTACTACTACATTGTTTACCCTGGGTTGTAAAGTGCAGTTATGCGCCCTGGAGGTGTTGCACTATTAACAAAATGTATACCCAGGATTCAGGCACCTTCCCTGGCTTGTAAAGTGCAGTTATGCACCCTGGAGGTGTTGCACTATTAACAAAATGTATACCCAGGATTCAGGCACCTTCCCTGGCTTGTAAAGTGCAGTTATGCGCCCTGGAGGTGTTGCACTATTAACAAAATGTATACCCAGGATTCAGGCACCTTCCCTGGCTTGTAAAGTGCAGTTATGCGCCCTGGAGGTATTGTACTATTTACAAAATGTATACCCAGGATTATAATAATAATTATAACAATTTATTTGAACAAAAACTATATACACGGTATACATATTCACAATGTTTAGCGGGGTTCCGGGAACCATATTAGGCGTCTAATTCGTACGGTGCACCAGGGCAAACAGGTTGAGTCCACGGCCCCTGCCCCATCATCAGGAGTGTCAACCAGCCCCGGTCCCGACTTCATTGGCCTCTTTCCCTCCCGCTTCCTCTTCCGCTGCTGCTGCCGCTCCAATGACCCATCAGGTTGCTCGTGCTCTGAAGAAGAGGTATCCTTGGGGTCTTGTCTGCTGCTCTCAGCCCCGGAGCCCTCTTCGGAGGTCTCCCCATCTGACAGCGGTAGACATCCTTCTGATGCTGATGCAGCTGCTGCCGCAACCGATGACGCCCTGAACATGGAGCGGATTTTCAATGCCTCCTTTATTCCAGGCGCATTCGCGTAGAACCGGTCCGCCGTGGTTACGTTGTGACACATAAACCTGGCGAGAATCGACCGGCTTTCTGGATCTTGGTGATGCTTGATATTGTCAGCCAGGGCAGTGCGCAGGATTGTGAAGGTGACGGCTGTTTCTAGCCCAGCATCAGCCCATGCCCTCTTCAAGTGAGCGTTCAGGTTCTTGTAGGCCCAAATCCCCCTTGTGAAAAGGAAGAATTCATTCTGAGGACCCAGCAATGCCTCTTTAATCCCCATCCACCGCATGACCCAGCTGAACTCCTCTACTGTAAGCGCCAGCTGTGCTTCGCCATATGTCTTGGCCGTCTTGTGATCCTGCACATGGATGATGTAGCCCTCAGCAGTTCCCCTTTTGGCCGCCTCTAAGACCTCAGTGTTTTTCATGTTTGCGTACACGCCCGGACGGTGGCCATACAGGAGGCTCCAATGGAGGGTGAGATAGCCAGAGAGAAGCTTCTGGGTGGTTGAGGTCGGCTTGCCGGCCATCAGGTCGAGGAGCTCCGGGATGCGCTTCTCAGCGACCGCCATGGCGGCGAGAAGCTCCGCCTGGCTCGGCAGACGATCCAGTTTGTTCCTCTTCACCTTAAACTGGTGGAGAGTGACTGCCTTATTCAAGTGTTTCATGTTGGCTTTCACCTCTCTCATTATGTGGGTCATATCAGACTGGGTGAGCCTGCACCCCCGGGGCTTTGACTCAGACATGTACCCCATGAAGTGGTTCACATTCTTCAGGAAGAACTCTGATGTTGTGACTGCCCGGCCCGACTTTGCAATATACTTGCTCCAGCCACGGATCATCTTCATGTTTCTTAGGAACAGCCAGTCTGACAGGCGGTTAACACCATGGGCCATGTATACTATGAAGTTCTTTATCCGGCTGACCTTCGACAGAACATTGTCTTTCTGTTTTACTGTCGGAGCGACACCCAAACAATGATCCCAGTATGTCTGAAGGTACGCCTCCATGCTTCTAGGCAACATGATTTCACGCATGGTATTCCCCCGTCCATACCCAGTGGACCAGTAATTTGAGGGAGGGATGCAGTCATTTTGCACGATATCATTTAACATTGACGATCTCCAGGAGAGCGTCAATGTTAAATGATATCGTGCAAAATGGCTGGCTAAAACCCAGGAATAAGTGTTTGAAAGGCGGGGAAAAGTTGTTTAAAATAGTCTGATACCTCCAGGGAGCATAACATGGGTAAAAAGTGTGTTAAAAGGTCGGGGAACATGTTTCAAATGACAGCAGACTGGTGGTTGTTAGCAGGCTGACTCAGTTCACTTGTCTCACCCACACCCAGGGGGGAAAAGATAACAGATTTAGCCAGGAATAAGTGTCTGAATCATGGGCACATTAGTGTTTAAAGTCGGGGGAACTGTTTTAATGCAGGACCAGGGTGAAGAGATGACACATTGACCCAGGAATGAGTGCTCAAAACGTGGGTAAAAGTGTGTTAAAAAGTCGGGGGAACTGTTTAAAATGACAGCAGACTGCTGCTTGTTGGCAGGCTGACTCAGTTCACCTGTCTCACACACACCCAGGGGGGAAAAGATAACACTTGTACCCAGGAATAAGTGTTTGAAAGGCGGGGAAAAGTTGTTTGAAATAGTATAATACCTCCAGGGCGCATAACTGCACTTTACAAGCCAGAAATAATGTTTAAATGGTCGGGGAAAGTATTTTTAAATGTCTGGAAGAGAGTTTTAGCCAGTCATTTTGCACGATATCATTTAACATTGACGCTCTCCTGAAAATGCACAGAATATGTGCATTTTCAGGAGAGCGTCAATGTTAAACAATATCGTGCAAAATGACTGGCTAAAACCCAGGAATAAGTGTTTGAAAGGCGGGGAAAAGTTGTTTAAAATAGTCTGATACCTCCAGGGCGCATCACCAAAAATGTACAAGCCAGGGAAGGTGCCTGAATCCCGGATACTTTAGGTCTGTCACTTAGGGTGACCGCACCACTCCGACGCTTCCGAGAGCGGACGTCCATTATTTGTAAGGCACCTAATACGGAGTATTATAGGTTTTTAAATATTAGGAAGCCCTGAGACACAGTTTCGTGAAAAAACTACCCGCCAGACCCGGATTAGGGTCCTCTCGGGTTTAACAGGTTAAAGGTCCCATGTAATGCTTTTCCGGTTAGCCAGGCTGTGGGTGTGTGTGTGTGCTCCGGCCGAGCTCGGGTTGGGCCTCGTCGTGTCTCGCCGTCCTGCAGACCCCACGCAGCAACCAGGAAACAACACCAGCAAGCCAGCTCAAACTGTCCGCTCCAGCAGCGAGCCCCGCAACGTCCCGCCAACACGGCACCCAGACCCCACGCAGCATTCTCATCTGTTTGTCATTGCTGGTGTCATTTTCTGGTTGCTAACGCCATTGTAACACATAAGCTGTGTCCCAATTCAGAGGCTGCGTCCTCCCCATAAGAAATGTTACCATAGTACTCGTACCATGGTATATTTGACAGTTAGTACCATGGTACCAGAGGTGGGAGTAAGTCCTACATGTGCAAGTCATGAGCAAGTCTCAAGTCTTGACCTACAAGTATCAAGCAAGTCCAAAGTCACTGTGGTGAGAGTCAAGCAAGTCAAGTCAAGTCATTGCTCAGGTCAAGTCAAGTCAAGTCAAGTCATACGAAATTCTGATGAATAAGCCCAGTTTCCGCATTTAAATCAGTTAAAAGACAGTGGTTATGAAAATGGATTCAACCCACACTATGATCTTCATTACATACACAGTTAATCATTTGAAATCTAATTTAGACCGATGGCAATCATATTAGATTAATATTAACCCTAGAACCGCAGACAATAAAGCTAGGACTCAGTCAAAAAGTCTGTTCAAAAAGGCAGAATTCCAGGTAAGAAAATCATATATGGCATTTGCCATTACACATATTTAATTTAAATGTCTGTTAACACTAGAACCGCCAACAGCGTCAGCACCTACATAGATATCATTTTCAAATCATTTAATTTGTTCCTCTTCATAATTTCCTTATAAACTAAGTAGGACGATTTAAAACTCACTTAATTGGGTTAATTTAGAAATGGCTTCAGTTTATCATCATAACAGATCAAAAAGTTCAGATTCATTTTACAATAAATCAAGGAATGATGCACTTCTACAAACAAAAACAACATAATTAAAACATTTAAACAAACTACTAAAAGTAGATGAACTACATTATTCAACAGTTTACAGTAACTTCTGATGACGAGGCATCTCTTTTCCTCTCTCTCTCCCTCTCCTGACAGCCCGTCAGTATCAGGGTTAGTCAAAATGAATCCCTTGGAGGTTCTAGTGTTCATTTACCGTTTTGTCTTCTCTTTGCAATGCTTAATCGATTTGAAACCAAGTCTAACGTAGCTTAAACTTAACGTTAGCTTTCTAGCTAACACAACACATTCACGCACCTTTCTCTGTGGGTTTTTTGTAGTGACGAATGAAGTTGGATGTTGTGGTGGTCGTGTCACTGATCTTTATGCTGCAGACCCTGCATACCGCTGTTCTCTTCTTATTATCGTCATCGACAACATAATCCTTGAATCCAAACTTCACTATTTTTGGAGTAACGCTAGCCGCTGCCATGTTAACTGACACTCCTGCCGTCTAGTGGGTTGCCAGGTTTGCGCGCACGGCGCTATAATCACCCAATCACGTTTTTCGAAAACACTAAACGTAATATCTCCATACAAAAACAAACACAAATATTTAATTTTAAACAGACAAGTCCTTTCAAGTCATCTGTCTCAAGCTTAAGTCAAGTCTCAAGTCATGAATACCAAGTCAAAGTCAAGTCAAGTCTTTTATCAATGTTAGTCAAGCAAGTCTCAAGTCCAAAAATATGCGACTCGAGTCTGACTCGAGTCAAGTCATGTGACTCGAGTCCCCACCTCTGCATGGTACAAACCATGGTATGTACTATAGTACATTACTATATGTGCTATGGAACAAATACCATGGTACTATAAAATATACCATGGTACTATCTGTCAAAAAATACTGTGGTACTATGGTAATATTTCATATGGCTGTTGGAGGGCTTGATAACCCACTACCCCTGGCACCATAACAATTACCATGGTAAATACATATGTTCTTGTATTTGTGTCATACCTACTGTACTAAACTGTAGATACTGTAGAATGTACAATGGTAGGCTATGTCAAATAAAATATAATGGACTGAGGCAAATACAAATAATACATGGACTCAACATGTATTAACATTTTTTATTTATACTACAGAACATACAAATAACAAATAAAAAACAGACTTCTTAATAGCTTCTTCAAAGTGAATCAGTGAAGCAAAGCATAATGGCCTAACGTGGCCAAACACATTTTTTTTTTTTAAATGTTTTCCTTTTGAGGGTCTTCACCGAATTGGAAAGTTCTTTGAAGACAGATTTAACTTCACTTAAAGAGAGAAAGAAATAAAGAAAAGGAGAATTAACAGATGAAGAGACAGACAGACAGACAGACAGACAGACAGTCAGTCAGGTAGACAGCAGGGATGCAAACTCATCAGGTATGAAAAAGGTGACAAGGATCCGAACCACCCGACCCCACGGAATATCGGCTTTAAAATTAGGAATAACAGATGATTTTAGCAGTCAGAACAACTAAAGCAGCAGTGTTAATAATAACAGAAACGCCAAAGAGTCACATCTAATAGAAATATATAAAAGCATTTATTTTAATTGTGTAGCAGTCAGTTTATGATTTTGGCAGCACTGTTGAGCATTTTGAAAATGTATTTTCATGCCTTGCTGCAAGGCTTAGGCTTTCTATCTTTATAGCCACTGGTGTAACTAAGTTCATAAAATCAACAAGTACTATACTTGGGTACAAGTTTGAGATACTTGTACTTTAATTAAGTATTTAAATGTTTTGCTACTTTGTACTTCTACTCCTCTACAATTCAGAGGTAAATGGTGTACTTTGACTACACTACATGTATTTAATACCTTTAGTTACTTTACAGATCTGGATGAATGATGTGAAATATAATCAAGTGTTAAAGGAGAGGTGTCATGCTTTTCCGGTTATTACCCGTCCCCTTGTGTGTTATGAAGGTTTTTATGCATGTAAACGGTCTGCAGAGTCAAAACCCCTGAAAGTACACCCTGTAGCGAGTAAAACTCAAACACACCTCCCAAAACGCCTCGTTGGAGATTTCTCATTTTCCAATGTTTTCTTCCTGGACATTGTGACGTGTGAACACCCAGTAGCCACGCCCAGAGCTATGACGCGATACGGTCATGCGGTACCCGGAACGAAATGGACCAATCCATGGAGCCGTTACGTTACGTCCGCGTAGCCGTTACGTTAAGCCCCCGCTGATTGGTCCAAATTGACCAATCCACAGACTTCCTCTCACACACACACTCTCTGCTGATTTCTCCTCCCTGGCTGCAGGCTGATAACAGACAGTTGGGATCGCGGCGAAATTCTCTCTGCAGACCCATTCTCACAGCGTCTATAAACCTTTTTCTTACTCCATATCAAGCCACACTTATTGTTTTTACTTTGGCTGTGAGTTTGTGTGTGCTCAGGATGAGTTTGGCTGTGTTTCGCTATGTATCCTAAACAAGGAAACAACACCTCCCCGGAGCTCAGCGCGATTCACAACGTCCCGACCAATCAGAGCACACTGTGCTCACAGGGAGGGTGGGGGCTGGAGCTTTTGGAGCTACACCGAGCCGTTAAAGGCAGAGAGTGAAATTCAGTGAATACACGTAGTTTACAGAGATGCTGTATGCGAAACCAATGTGAGTTTGGAAAAATGCACAGTATAAATCTATTTTAGTATACCTCAACAATGGAATTATGATCAGCGGAAATGACCATGACACCTCTCCTTTAAATCAGACTTTAGTTCCACCTGGAGTAAATTCACAAGCTAAGCATACAAAGTAATTCAAACTAGCTGCACCTTTACCAGCTTTGCGAACACTTTAATGATCAATCATTATAAAACATATCATATATATTATTCTGAAATGGACCAATCTGCACCATGACTACTTTTACTGTCGCTACTTTCACTATATTTTGATGATAATACTTTTCTACTTTTACTTGAGGAACATTTTGAATGCAGTACTTTTACTGTAACAGAGTATTCCTACACTCTGGTACTTCTACTTTTACTACAAGATCTTAGTACTTCTACTTTTACTCAAGCACAAGATCTGAGTACTAACGTTAGCAGATAGTGACAATGTTAGTTAGCTAGCTCAACAATTCCTTAAATAATATTGGGACAGAAACATTTTTCAGTGCACATCACGCTCTGCCACTCCGACAGTGAGCTCTGCTCTGAACACCTGAACGGCCCGTTCTAACAGCTGTTCACCAGCGGTCCAGTCTGTGCCACAGTGACTCCGGACCGCACAGTTACTATTAACGAACGCACCGTAGGTAGTAATGTAGCTGCTGAAGTTAGACCCTCATCGCGGAGCAGCAGAGTTCAGCCGACAGGCAGGAAGACTCGAGCACACAGCTTGCGCTTCATTATAATATATAAAAAAATAACACCATGGCACAAAACAGCTCGCGGCCACAATAATTACTTACAAACAATCTTTTTGAGTTCAGCAGAAGGAAGGGATGGTCGTGTCTCCCCCCTGCTTGATGCCCCAAGCCCAGTCACGCTGTGAGCAGCCATAAACGGTGTTGTGTACAGACCATGCATCAGATCGTTGGTGTACTTAGCTGCTGTGGACTTGTTGCACCGATCTTTTATGGCTTGTTTAATATCCTAAGAACATAAAATAAGTAACACACCTGGTCATATTATCAGGACATGATTTGAAATAGCACTATTGTGGTTCTAAGACAACAATTAAAATCATCCAAATCAACATACTTGATAGTATACTTATTAGTGATGGGAATTATGGCTCTTTGAAGGGAGCCGGATCTTATGGCTCCGTTCCTTTCAAAGAGCCGTTCAAAAGAGCCGTTCAAAAGAGCCGTTTTTTTTAAAAGGGGGCGGGGTTACTAGGTTTATCTGCGAAATAATCACCAGGATAATGATTGACTGCATTGCCAGACCTAATGTCAATAATCTGCATTGTAAACATGACACAAGGTGGCGCCATATCCATGTCATTCATGTCAGTGAATGTACTTTGAATTTACCCTCTGCATGTGTTAAGTAAATAAAGTTGCCTTGCCTTGAATGAAATTCACGCAACTCTTAATATTAGTAGTGTGTTTTTAAGTGGCGATGGAGATTATTTGTTGACCCTGCTTTAAAGGATATTTTGCCTTTACAAATGGTGCGCTTTATCACTGCCTGGGTTTTGGTTGAAGTGCATCCAAATGCTGCTGCGTTTTCGCGTTTGGCTCATTTTCCATCCGAAAAACACGTTGTCTATCTGTCCAGTACCACTTGTTATGACTTCTCTCTCTCGCGTATTCCGTTAAGACCCACCCCACCTAACTCCTCGTGCTGAAACCTACCAATCAGAGTAGGGGCGGGTCTTCACAGAATACGTTTGGGGAACAAAATCAAGCTTTTTAAAAGGCGAGTGAATTTTGGCAGGCAGTGAGTGCGGACCAACTTTGATTGAACGATAAGAAGAACGGCTCTCACCAAGTACGACTCGGTTCCCCTCGTTCGTACCAAAGAGCCGTTCAAAAGAATCGGCTCGTTCGCGACCGACACATCACTAATACTTATTAGACAATATGAAACTTACCAGACAGACAACATTGGTGGAAATCCCACCATCCTCCAAAGGCAGATGTGTTGTGGAAGACTCCATATTTAAAAAAACACACAATAATCTTTATTACTAATAAGAAACTATAGAGAAGATACATAGACATACAGACAGACAGGTAGACACACACACAGAAAATCAGGCAAAGAATGAGAAGCCGGAGCAACATGGCCTTAACGCCTTAACGTGGACTAAAATGGTTAACAAGAAACAATGCCATGGCAAAAAGAAATATAAATATGGGGAAATATAATTAAATGTTATGAGTTCTAATTTGGATATTTAAACAATTATGTTTAGGTAATGATTGCACTTCCATCAATTAGTGATCAGTTAAATCAATAATCATCTACTTGATTTATAACCAAGAACAATGCTAATAACAATATATAATAGCTGTAATTCATGTGATTAAACAACAACCTATCATGTACCTGCAAACTTGGTCCAGCAGTTGAGGTGTGAGCCATAGATCTTCCTTCCTCTTCTGGTTTTCTCTCTTTAATTGAGTTCATGAAATAAACAAAGTTTAAAAAATGACAACACAAAGCTTATTTAAAGACATAGCAGATGTAAACAAGTAACAAAACATACCACGGTCTGAGTGTTGCTCAGTGAGCTGCTGCATGGATGAAATCATCCTAGGGAGACCTAAAAATACAGTGATTATTAGCAATTTCTCTCATTGAATCAAGATAAGAAGTCTACAGCCAAATTACAGGGGGTAGAATTTACCAGTTTAGTTTGGTGTATTGGCATGCTAACATTAGCTAACTAGCACTCAACAAAGTATATGTATGTAGGGCTGATGGGAATGTCACAAGTTTGTAGGTTATTTTTACATAAGGTGCCAGATGGTGCGTAAGGAAAACTACCAACATGTTCAGGTTTTGATTTACTTTGAGGGATATATGGATATCTGTAAAAAAAAATGCATTACAACCCAGCCAGCAATTGTAGAGACATTTCACTTAAAACAGAAAAAAAGCTAGGATTCAACAATTGGAAATTGGATTCGTCCGGCGACCATAAAGGTTCATGGCAATCTATCCAATAGTTGTTAATATGTTGGAATAGCCTCCCAACTGAGATACGGGATTGTCCCACTCTCAATAGTTTTAAAGGACGGTTGAGAAACAAACAGACGTGCGATCACTGCTAAATGCACTTAAACACAGGGGTATCTCCTCTTGCACTTTATGCATCTCTTGTATCATCTCTTGCACTTAATATGTCGTAGCTGCTATAGTGTACTGCCATGTGGTAAATACTTGTGTGTGCTGCTCTTGCTCTTTTGCATGTCATGTATTTATTTTTTGTTATGTTTACAAATGTCATGTCTTATATGTTGTATATCAGGGACTACGGATGGAAATTAGCTCAAAGCTAAAATCCGGCATATTTACACTTGAAGCATTATTTGTCTTAAGTGTTCATTAATGTGCATTGTCCCTATTCAAATAAACGATTCAATGAAAATGTTGATACATTTGAGTCCAGACTGAAGTGGTGGACTAGCTAACTGACTGGGAGACAAACATTCTGTAAATTGCCATACAGCTTCATGCTGCTACTGTGGCTAAAAGATATATTACTGTTAAATCAACATACCTTCAATGATGCTCAAAGCATTCCTGAGGGAATAATTCTCCCTCTCAAGTGCAGCAACCTTTTCCTCCAACGTCCTCAGGTAACTCCTTTTGTTCACCTCTTGGGCCTATCAAAAAGCACACCATTAAAGTGGAAAGTTAGTTCTAAATAAATGTACTTGTGTTTTGAGGATTTAACAGCCAGGTATTTATTGCACAGTTTAGGTAAATTTAGGTCACTGCACTTTGGACTTAGTATAAAACAGATACATACCTTCTGAAGATCCTTATATTTTTGGATAATGTCTGTGGATGACGATGACTCTGGCCTTGTTTTTTTGCTTGGTCTCTCCTGAGAACAGACAACAACATACATAAATATTTGTTTTTGTGTGTGGTTGTGTGTGTATCTTCATAAAGTTGTGGTGTTTCGATTTTGAATAACTCACCTCTGACTGTTCCACGTCGTAATCGTCCTAATCAAGAAAAGGCCTCCTTTTCTTTGCCCTCTTGCCTTTTTCCAATCGGCCCGGATTGTTCTAAAGGTTCTTTACCTTCAACCAGCCGGTTCCTCATCTTTAGGAGTGCACCTTTGTCATCTATTGGAAGCAACAAAGATATTCAGCCTATTACTTTGTACAATCCATATATATAGGGTACATCAACATTTGTATGTGAGTCACATTGTCTGCTTACATGACAATATGTTGGTAATGATATCCTGTATAGGAAAATATAACATAACAGTTTAATGCTACACCCATTATGAGTATACTTATGATACTTAGCTGATAATACCTATGTAGCCAGGTGAGTTAAACTATATATTAGTGGCAGCTGGTGAAAAATATTTTAGGTGGGGCTGTGGAAGATGGGGGGGATGGGGGCATATTTTATACCAGGGGTCTGCAACCTTTTTGAAACTGAGAGCTACCTGAAGGATAATGAACTCTATGGAGGGCTGCTTTTTTGATATAATCTTTCTGAAGAATATAAGTATATTTGTACTAATTACGTTTCCAATGGGCGACACTGTTTTAGATAAAAAACAGTATTTTTATTTTTAATAATAACTTTAGAGCAGATTTATAGAGCGCCTTTCATTTAAAGTGGACCTATCATGCTATATTATAATAATATAGTGTAGGACCATACCTATATAAGGCATATTTATACTTTTTTTTTTTTCAAAATACCAAACAGATCATGCATTTTAGCCATGCCTCATTTCGCTCAATTTGCATTTTTTTACCCCTGTTTTTGCAAGGGCTGATTCTGTGAGAACAGCACCACCTACAGGCCTGGCATATGTACTACAGCGTCTCCAGCGCTTTTGAACGGCAATGGCCGTGGCTGTCTCCTCCTGATTGGTGGAGTTGGCCCAATAGCCGTAGCGCCACCGTCCTGACGTCAGGACAGTGTTCAAATCTGGATCAGTTTTTATCAGATCCGTTGCAGTCCCTTTTTTAGAGATTTGGGTACGGAGGAAAATAGAGAGGGTTGTGTTTTCTGACACTTGGTGAGTTCCCTGGAACACCGGGGACACATATTCATGTATAAAAGACGTACAAAAGTGCATTTTGCATGATAGGTCCCCTTTAACAGATCTGAGGACGCTGATTGGCTGAAATTTGCTGCCATATTTTTCGGGTAGCAACGGTCAGCGATTGGTTGGCTGCTGCTGCTGCGCTACAGTGCTTAATTTTATATATTAAACAGTATTGTACTTATTATAAATATAAAACTTTCCATCCTAGCACCTCTATTGACCAGCCGCCACTGCTATATATTAACAAATAAAACATAGGCTTAACAACTGTTAATAATAATGATAAGCTGTACATGTATGATCTATTTAAATATGCTAACTTACCGCCAGTTGATAATACTTTAGCAGTCCAAGCCATCTTTTTCCCATTTTGGGACCACCAGACAATATATTCCTTGTCCAATTCAGGATCGTACTCCCCCTCAATTAAACTTAACCGGCCAACTTCGATGGTATCATTGCTGAATTCATAAAGCCAGTACATTTTTTGTTCAAAAGTAGCGTAATAAGTAGTGGCAACAAAGTGATTACAAACCGGAGATTGCAGTTGGCACTGCTGTTTGTGGAGCGTCGGAAAATGCAGCATCCGACCCGTGCTCAAGTCGGTCGCGAAAAGGTCCAGCTTGACTTGGAATGCGCGCATCTGCTCCACAAGATCAATGACCGTTTTGTCTCTGTCTTTTGTCTCCCACATTTAGGTCATTCAGATGTGATGAATTGGAAATGGGGGACCCTGATGTAAACAAGACGAAAGTCTTTCTCTGGTCTGCATCCCCTTAACAATTGTATGTTTTGAGCTGTACTGTACTGTACCCAATATACAAGCTGTTAATAAACTTTTCAATCAATCAATCAATCAATGTTTGAATATGTCGCTCAGAAAGCAGACATCTGCCATGTAGCTGTCGTCCAGTATGCGTTGCAAGTTTGCTTCTGCCTTCTTTTGTTTGCTGCTGTGGAGAAAAGTTATAATCTCTTCTCTGAGATCACAGAAACGCTCCAGTGCTTTGCCTTTGGACAGCCACCTGACATCATTGTGCAAAAGCAGGTCGTGGTGCTCAGCTGACATCTCTGACAGCAGCTTGCGGAATAAGCGGTGTTGGAGGCTTGATATGCAGCGTATACAATTAATAGTAGCCATCGCATTGTTCCCTGTCGTTTTGAGCTCCCCACCGAGTTTTGCGCACAACACCGTCTGATGCACAATAGTAGTGTTACCAATCCCGCTTCAATCACATTAGTATGCATAAAAAAGTGACAGGTCACACCTTCTAAGTCCCGCCCCCTAATTATGCTAATGAGCCCCCTTTGATATGCTAATGAGCCCCTTTGTTCGAGGTGTTATCGCGTACAGGTGTTACATCCTCCCGGTAGCCCCCACCCCTCTCAGCCCCCACCCCCCCTTAGCCCCCACCCCTTCTCAGCCCACCCCCCTCCCCCTCACATACAGGTGTTACATCCGTCCTGTAGCCCCCACCCCTCTCAGCCCCCACCCCTCTCAACCCACCCCCTCCTCTCCCCTTACAGTAGGCGTCACATCCTCCCTGTCGCCCCCCACCCCTGAAGATAGTGAGGGGGTGGAGTCAGTCATAAAAATAGAAATCTATGCAAAACTAGATAAAAGCCAGTCATTTGAGCTTTGAAACAAATTGATATGATTCGATATTAAACCAACTAATTATAGTAGATTAATTAACTATTCAAACGTGTACAGTAATTTACAATAACACGGGAATAATAAACGGGTCAGCAACAGCGGGTCTCCCCCGTCAGATTAGACTTTACTAGATTAGACTTTACTAGCGTTTATACCCATATCAATCAGATCTAGCTAGTTCTAGCTAATGATATGACTACCTGCTTATTAAAAGACACCTAAACAATAAGCGTCACTATGCAACGGGGTGAGGCCACAAAGTATAGTACAGCATTATGCATTTTGTTTACATGCCCACCGGAACCCCGAGGCATTACCAACAGATCAACGCGCAATCAACCCATCAGGACATCTCTTGCTACACATTATGTGTAGACATTATAATTGACTATTCTTGTCTGTCACATACTCTTTTGTCTGTCACACACTATTCTTGTATGTCACATAAGTGGCGCAACTGATGCGGTATTGCGCTAAAGGGGGCCAGTCAAGAAACGGGTGCAGTATCTGTGCCGGGTTCAGACCCTCCGTCTGAGGCTCTTCATGAAAAATGGAGTCTGGGTGTGTGAGACTGTCTCCCCTCATATAGTGCACATAAAACAGATAAAATACTGCAATTTGTGCGTAATTCTCTCACAAAGGAACTGTAAGATACACGTTTATGTATGGAAAACTATATAACTTGGTAAAATATTCATTCATTTGTAATGAATTGAGTTTTCTTCAAGAATCAAACTCTAAATGGAGAGTTTGTGATTTTAACACTGTTTCGATGAAACAATGCAGTTTTGATAACTTGACTTGACTAACATTACTTTTTTAAATATATGTTTTTTAGATGCTTTACTTTTTGATTTCTTTCATATTATTTTAACACAACATTACTTTTTTCATATTTTTCAACATACATATATATAACATATATATATATTTTTTTCTCTCCATTATATTTTTGAATATACAGTGATTTTTATCAAAATACAACATGCAACTATTACATTATACAATATTACGACTTTTTGCGATATTTTCAACACAATATACCTTTTTTTCTGTAGGGCTTCAGGATATTTGGCATGTCATGCCTAAAACCGGTGTCATCTTTCCTGAAACTGACGTGCTGTCCGTTTTACAAACAAGTTATCTTTCTGCTTCTTCCCCCTATGAATTTTCCTCCCCCGTCCCTCTTACTACAGCCATCACAACAGCAACCAAGTCAGATCTGTGAAATTAAACACCTCTTCCCAAAGCGTGACTTCCCTATTGAGGGAGTGGGGCAGTGGGGCCTAACCCGCTTTGGCCAAATATACTAACATGCAGAACATATGGTATGTTTGAAAAAAGACTAACCATCTATCCAGTTCAAGCTGTCTTTAAGATGTGACATTGCGCTCTGACTTTTCCCCGTAAAATCGTGACAAACTATTACTTATTAAATTTGACCTCATGCTGCTTGGTTGAAAATGATAGATGAGCATTTACCAACAGATCAACGCGCAATCAACCCATACAGGAGATCTCTTTCTACACATTATGTGTTATCACTATAATATCATGTCATTATTTAATGTTGTTTTGTTTGTGTGTGTGTGTACAACGAAGTCTCTTTGAGAGGAAAATTATAATTTAAAGATCTTAATACCCCCTTATTGTTTAATTACTTCACACAACTATTAAAGAATCCCTATATGAAGTTACATGAGGCTACATTTACTGGTGTGCTTCCCTAGATGATGTAAATAGTCTAAGTGTCATGTTAGGGGGGCATTACGGACCTCAGGAGTCCGCCCTTGGAGGCTTGGAGAGCGGATAAAGAGAGGTGTATTTACTGGGGTTGAGCCCTGGATGATATAAATAGTCCACGTGCCATGGAACTCAGGAGTCCGCCCTTTGAGGCGTTGTTAACATTAATGCTTTTTGCTTTTGTTTTTGTTACTAAGATACTTTTTTAGCCTTATGATAGGATGAACTTAAGCTGTAGTCAATAAAGACATGTTTAATAGAGTGTTGCTGTTAGAGAACATACCTGCGCAGCACTCCACCACGTCTTGGCTTTGGCTTCATGGCCTTCACTGTCCTCTCCCTTTGAGTTTTTTCAAAGGCTGGGATACATTTTTCCAAATGATCACTTGTTACATGGTGAGAAACATATGGTTATATAACCTTAAAGAACTAACAAAAAATAATTAAGTATTTGCAATGCATAAACATAGAAGTTATCACTGTCAATATTATTCACCTGGGCATTAGTGGGCTTGAGGGTCTCAGGGAGCGTGGACAAAGTGACTTGTCTCTGTATTTGAGGATTCTCAGTGCAGGCACTAACAGGAAGCTGCTGTGCATTAGTGGAGAGTCCTCTGAAGGCAGCTGTTATTTCATTCACACACTCATCTGCTACCTGCTGACTCCTCATAGTAAGTCTAGCCAAGTTAGCTGTTAAGTTGTCCATACCATCGCTTGATAACTGGTAACTTTTGATTGACAGTCCAGCCATGGCAGCTGCCAACTCGTCCATATAATTCTTAAGAACGTGGTGACAATACTACAAAAAAAGTGTATATATTAGGTCAGTTAACCTTGAAGAGCTAAACAGTTCAAGTGGTAAGTAACTAAGTATTTGCAATGAATAAACATAGAAATGATCACTGTCATATTATATAATCACTTAATATGGAGATAAGTAAAACTGACACAGACAGTTTAAACTGCTTGTTAAAACGCTATTGCTTATTGTGTTTTCTCAGCACACTAACATAAATAAGGATGTATAATATAAAAAACTAGAAAACGATATAGTATTTTCAAGTCTTACTTTAGTATGGTAAAATTAAGAATAAGTCACATTAAAGTGTGTCATGATTTTCCGTAAAAAAGTCAAGTATAGTTTGTCAAAAGAATATGAAAAAATCATTTTGTAGAGTAGTATGTTGAAAATCTCAGTGTTTAACTGAACACACCTACATGTGATAACGCCTCGAACAAAGGGGTAATTAGCATACAAAGGGGGGTCACTAGCATCAGTGGGGGAAAGGTGCTACGGGAATGAACTTTGAGGAGGGGGAACTTGTAAGAATTTCCAGCTTCTGAAGATAATTATATGGTACCCGTCCTTACAGCTAAACAAATCCTATGCCAGGTATTCTACAGACCACAAGAAGCACAAGAAGCCCCAGAAAGTATTACATTCAGAGCTAATAATGGTGAAACCGAAGAAGAAGCAAAGCAGATTATAATCGTTGCGGGTGAAAGGATAGAGAATTTGCAAGTGATGTTAATGCACTTATCTGATATAAAAAAATGCATTCATTTACTTCCAAGAGACCCCTAAACATCTACTTGGGCAATGTGAATTGAACGATAAACCGATCACTGTAAATGAAACGCGGAGAGAAGCAGCAGTGCAAATCGTTAAGTCTATTACCTTGAATGCACTACGACATTAACTTGGTCAAATGTAATATGTCTTTCTGAAAATGTGGCGAATGGTGTGTTTTTCAATTAAGCAACCATAACAAATTAAAATGTGTTTTATTCTTGCTTTCATATATAGTAATAGTATTAACTCCTTTGACTAGACTGTACTAAAATAAGACGTTTCACTGTTAAATAAAAAAATGGAAGTAGAAAATCGAGATAATGATGAGGTTCGTTATGTATCCAGTAACTATGAACAGCAGTTGAAAATGTTATTTAACCCTTTAACTCTAATAGACAAATCTAAAATAGCCTCTAGCTTATCTATAAGTTTGTGATTTTAACACTTATTCACTGACACAAGGCAGATTTTGGCTTTTTTCTCATGCCAAGATACTTTTAGACACACTTTGAGGTATGCAAAACCTTAAAACTAGAAAATGAAGTACATTGTCTGATTAGATTTTTTCTTAAAGACTGTTTCTCTAAAAGGCAAGTTTTGTGATTTTTAACACTTATTTACTTTTTTCTCTCTTTTCTTGTGTTACCAAGATACTTTTAGATACACTTTTGATGTATGCAACACTTAACAAAAGGGTATAATATGAAGTACTTTGTAAGGAATGGGGGTTTCTTTAATACCCCGTTTTTTTATTTTTAAAAACACTTGTACAGTTAAATAATGTAGGTTTTCTCTGATATTTTAGTTATTTTCAGCTACCAAGATACTTTTTTGATACACTTTAATGTAGGAACATTTGGCAACTGGTAGAATGTCAATTATTTTGTAATAAAATGTATTTTCTTAAAGACTGTGACTCTAAAAGGGGAAGTTTTTTTTTTTTTTTCTCCCGTTGTCTTTCACTTACTTTTTTGGATACAGTTTTATGTATGACAACTTTACAACTGGTAGAAAGTTAAGTACTTTTTCTGAACAGATTTTCTTTAAGACTGTGACTCTTAAAGGTAAGACAATCCAGTTTTATGGAAGTAACTTAAATTATTTATTTTTTTGTTTTTTCTCCTACAAAGATACTTATAGTTACACTTTAATGGATGCAAAACTTTATAACTTGGTAAAATATTCATTATTTTGTAATGAATTGAGTTTTCTTTTTTGTTTTTGTTTTTCAACATACTATTGTACACAATGACTTTTCCATATATATATATATATTTTTTTTTTCAGACAAACTATACTTTTGACTTTTTCCGTAAAATCGTGACAAACTATTACTTATTCTTACATTTGACCTCTTGCTGCTTGGTTGGAAATGATAGATGAAAAAGCTACAAAGCTTAAAGAACTTTTCTAAAAACTCTCAATTCTACAGATGACTCCCCCCACTCAACGCAATAAGTCCACCCCCCACTCAGCAAATCATCTAAAACGAAGGACCCCACTAAGACGCCCGTTGAAAACTAGCCAGGGATCTGAGAAAAACCAAGTCTCCCCCCGCGAGATGCAGCCAGGAACAAACTCCTGGACTACTATCGTCCCCAGCATTGTGGACACCCAAATCTTGCAATACTACAGCTGCTGATGTTACTCCTGGGGCCAAGACGTCTCTGTTTTTGAACATAGTGAAATCGGAGTTGGTTGATATTCTGGAGAGGGTGCTGCATCGGTACAGAGAAGAAATCTGCAATGGATCCCGAGTCAGTCACCCCAGCCAGAGGCAACACGATTGTGTGAATGACATTCCAGAATATTTCTTCAGAAACAATTACAACGCGTTAATGAAAAAGACTTTGGCTCGCCGACTTCATTACTGCGATTGACCAGAGTCTTAATGATATAAACATTTACATAGCTGAATGAAGGATCCAAGGCGCTTCGGAGGCTTTTCTGCACAATCTCAAAAACTGCAGACGCCTCAAGGAGAGACTTGAAAAGATCCACGCCGAGCTGGATGGAGAGGAAGAAGACTAATAACCAGCGGTTGATTTGAAGCCGGGGATTTTTTCGATACTTTGACTTTTCTTTAAAGTAAAATAAAAATGGGTAACTACTATGGAAAACAATCTGTATTTATCTATCAGAATGCAGTCAATACCTGTTTAATAAGTGTGTTGTTGATGACGATTGAAAACAGAATGAGTAGTGATCCCCGTGTAAACAGAACGGCTGAAGTTTGTAAACTAGAAGACATTTTGGATATCGTTCATTCTGGCAGTACTATTCCGGGTCATTGGGAAACGATTGTAAACGAAACATTTAAAGTGGTACTGGAATCTTCATTTTCCGAAACATTCTGTAACATTACCGAAGAAATGAAACAAACACCAAAAGTGTATCATGTGCTCGCATTGTATGCTCTGTTTGTAGATGTAATGCATCTTTGTGTCAAAAACAGCATACACATGAATACTTTGGCCGAAGTGCAAAAACTCCATTATAATATTTCCCTTCATCTGGGGGATTCTATGCTGGAAAAGATCCTGGGGATGTTGCAATCAGTATAAATGTATTATTGATTCCTATGGGGTGAAAACAATAAATTGTAAATATGAAATTCTGCAAATAAAAAAAGTGTTTTTTACATTTAAAAAAAACTTGTCTTCAAATCATAGTATAGTATTTCCTACATATCATTTTAAAAAAGAGTCACAGTGTAGAATGTCCAAACATTTAATTTAAAAGTACTAGTATAGTATGTTAAAAGTATCTTGAAAAAAGTCCAAGTATAGTATGTAGTTAAGAAATATATTATATAGTTTTGTCTGCAATGTCAGTATAGGATCTCTAATAAAAAAATAAAAAAATGAGAGAAAGTCATAGTATAGTTTGACAAAAAGATCCTGAAAAAGTCATGACACTGTGTGTTGAAATGGTTTTGAATAAACACATCAGTATTTTAAAAAGTAAAATTGTATCAAGTGCATCAGACAACTCAAATTACTCCATTTGAACCATATTATAAATAAGTAAAGAATGGTCATAGTATATAGCAGGGGTGTTTAATAGTTTTCTGTGTGTCGGTGTTTCAGTGTTTCAGTGTTTCAGTGTTTCTGTGTTTCAGTGTTTCAGTGTTTTGTGTTTTTGTGTGTCAGTATTTCAGTGTTTCAGTGTTTCAGTGTTTTGTGTGTCAGTGTGTCAGTGTTTCAGTGTTTCAGTGTTTCTGTGTTTTTGTGTGTCAGTGTTTTCAGTATTTCAGTGTTTTGTGTTTCAGTGTTTCAGTGTTTTGTGTTTCTGTGTTTTGTGTTTCAGTGTTTTTTGTGTTTCAGTGTTTCAGTGTTTCAGTGTTTTTGTGTTTCTGTGTTTCTGTGTTTTTGTGTGTCAGTGTTTTCAGTGTGTCAGTGTTTCAGTGTTGCAGTGTTTCAGTGTTTTCAGTGTTTCGTGTTTCAGTGTTTCAGTGTTTCAGTGTTTTTGTGTTTCAGTGTTTTGTGTGTCAGAGTGTCAGTGTTTACAGCCTTTCTTTGCTCTGATCAATCCCCAGGGATCCTCCCCTGGAAGGAATATAGCAGGATGAGAGAAAAACATTTAAAAAAAACGTATCTTAGAAGTGGCTATAACATTTGATGCAATTCTAAAAGATAGTCAGATTCCTAAAAAGTTACAAACGGATGCTGGAAAAGAATTATTTGTTTCTTCAGCAAGGCTTCAAAAATCTTGTTAAATAATTCTTTTCCAGCATCCGTTTGTAACTTTTTAGGAATCTGACTATCTTTTAGAATTGCATCAAATGTTATAGCCACTTCTAAGATACGTTTTTTTTAAATGTTTTTCTCTCATCCTGCTATATTCCTTCCAGGGGAGGATCCCTGGGGATTGATCAGAGCAAAGAAAGGCTGTAAACACTGACACTCTGACACACAAAACACTGAAACACAAAAACACTGAAACACTGAAACACTGAAACACGAAACACTGAAAACACTGAAACACTGCAACACTGAAACACTGACACACTGAAAACACTGACACACAAAAACACAGAAACACAGAAACACAAAAACACTGAAACACTGAAACACTGAAACACAAAAAACACTGAAACACAAAACACAGAAACACAAAACACTGAAACACTGAAACACAAAACACTGAAATACTGAAAACACTGAAACACTGAAACACAGAAACACTGAAACACTGAAACACTGACACACTGACACACAAAACACTGAAACACTGAAACACTGAAATACTGACACACAAAAACACAAAACACTGAAACACTGAAACACAGAAACACTGAAACACTGAAACACTGAAACACCGACACACAGAAAACTATTAAACACCCCTGCTATATACTATGACCATTCTTTACTTATTTATAATATGGTTCAAATGGAGTAATTTGAGTTGTCTGATGCACTTGATACAATTTTACTTTTTAAAATACTGATGTGTTTATTCAAAACCATTTCAACACACAGTGTCATGACTTTTTCAGGATCTTTTTGTCAAACTATACTATGACTTTCTCTCATTTTTTTATTTTTTTATTAGAGATCCTATACTGACATTGCAGACAAAACTATATAATATATTTCTTAACTACATACTATACTTGGACTTTTTTCAAGATACTTTTAACATACTATACTAGTACTTTTAAATTAAATGTTTGGACATTCTACACTGTGACTCTTTTTTAAAATGATATGTAGGAAATACTATACTATGATTTGAAGACAAGTTTTTTTTAAATGTAAAAAACACTTTTTTTATTTGCAGAATTTCATATTTACAATTTATTGTTTTCACCCCATAGGAATCAATAATACATTTATACTGATTGCAACATCCCCAGGATCTTTTCCAGCATAGAATCCCCCAGATGAAGGGAAATATTATAATGGAGTTTTTGCACTTCGGCCAAAGTATTCATGTGTATGCTGTTTTTGACACAAAGATGCATTACATCTACAAACAGAGCATACAATGCGAGCACATGATACACTTTTGGTGTTTGTTTCATTTCTTCGGTAATGTTACAGAATGTTTCGGAAAATGAAGATTCCAGTACCACTTTAAATGTTTCGTTTACAATCGTTTCCCAATGACCCGGAATAGTACTGCCAGAATGAACGATATCCAAAATGTCTTCTAGTTTACAAACTTCAGCCGTTCTGTTTACACGGGGATCACTACTCATTCTGTTTTCAATCGTCATCAACAACACACTTATTAAACAGGTATTGACTGCATTCTGATAGATAAATACAGATTGTTTTCCATAGTAGTTACCCATTTTTATTTTACTTTAAAGAAAAGTCAAAGTATCGAAAAAATCCCCGGCTTCAAATCAACCGCTGGTTATTAGTCTTCTTCCTCTCCATCCAGCTCGGCGTGGATCTTTTCAAGTCTCTCCTTGAGGCGTCTGCAGTTTTTGAGATTGTGCAGAAAAGCCTCCGAAGCGCCTTGGATCCTTCATTCAGCTATGTAAATGTTTATATCATTAAGACTCTGGTCAATCGCAGTAATGAAGTCGGCGAGCCAAAGTCTTTTTCATTAACGCGTTGTAATTGTTTCTGAAGAAATATTCTGGAATGTCATTCACACAATCGTGTTGCCTCTGGCTGGGGTGACTGACTCGGGATCCATTGCAGATTTCTTCTCTGTACCGATGCAGCACCCTCTCCAGAATATCAACCAACTCCGATTTCACTATGTTCAAAAACAGAGACGTCTTGGCCCCAGGAGTAACATCAGCAGCTGTAGTATTGCAAGATTTGGGTGTCCACAATGCTGGGGACGATAGTAGTCCAGGAGTTTGTTCCTGGCTGCATCTCGCGGGGGGAGACTTGGTTTTTCTCAGATCCCTGGCTAGTTTTCAACGGGCGTCTTAGTGGGGTCCTTCGTTTTAGATGATTTGCTGAGTGGGGGGTGGACTTATTGCGTTGAGTGGGGGGAGTCATCTGTAGAATTGAGAGTTTTTAGAAAAGTTCTTTAAGCTTTGTAGCTTTTTCATCTATCATTTCCAACCAAGCAGCAAGAGGTCAAATGTAAGAATAAGTAATAGTTTGTCACGATTTTACGGAAAAAGTCAAAAGTATAGTTTGTCTGAAAAAAAAAATATATATATATATATGGAAAAGTCATTGTGTACAATAGTATGTTGAAAAACAAAAACAAAAAAGAAAACTCAATTCATTACAAAATAATGAATATTTTACCAAGTTATAAAGTTTTGCATCCATTAAAGTGTAACTATAAGTATCTTTGTAGGAGAAAAAACAAAAAAATAAATAATTTAAGTTACTTCCATAAAACTGGATTGTCTTACCTTTAAGAGTCACAGTCTTAAAGAAAATCTGTTCAGAAAAAGTACTTAACTTTCTACCAGTTGTAAAGTTGTCATACATAAAACTGTATCCAAAAAAGTAAGTGAAAGACAACGGGAGAAAAAAAAAAAAAACTTCCCCTTTTAGAGTCACAGTCTTTAAGAAAATACATTTTATTACAAAATAATTGACATTCTACCAGTTGCCAAATGTTCCTACATTAAAGTGTATCAAAAAAGTATCTTGGTAGCTGAAAATAACTAAAATATCAGAGAAAACCTACATTATTTAACTGTACAAGTGTTTTTAAAAATAAAAAAACGGGGTATTAAAGAAACCCCCATTCCTTACAAAGTACTTCATATTATACCCTTTTGTTAAGTGTTGCATACATCAAAAGTGTATCTAAAAGTATCTTGGTAACACAAGAAAAGAGAGAAAAAAGTAAATAAGTGTTAAAAATCACAAAACTTGCCTTTTAGAGAAACAGTCTTTAAGAAAAAATCTAATCAGACAATGTACTTCATTTTCTAGTTTTAAGGTTTTGCATACCTCAAAGTGTGTCTAAAAGTATCTTGGCATGAGAAAAAAGCCAAAATCTGCCTTGTGTCAGTGAATAAGTGTTAAAATCACAAACTTATAGATAAGCTAGAGGCTATTTTAGATTTGTCTATTAGAGTTAAAGGGTTAAATAACATTTTCAACTGCTGTTCATAGTTACTGGATACATAACGAACCTCATCATTATCTCGATTTTCTACTTCCATTTTTTTATTTAACAGTGAAACGTCTTATTTTAGTACAGTCTAGTCAAAGGAGTTAATACTATTACTATATATGAAAGCAAGAATAAAACACATTTTAATTTGTTATGGTTGCTTAATTGAAAAACACACCATTCGCCACATTTTCAGAAAGACATATTACATTTGACCAAGTTAATGTCGTAGTGCATTCAAGGTAATAGACTTAACGATTTGCACTGCTGCTTCTCTCCGCGTTTCATTTACAGTGATCGGTTTATCGTTCAATTCACATTGCCCAAGTAGATGTTTAGGGGTCTCTTGGAAGTAAATGAATGCATTTTTTTATATCAGATAAGTGCATTAACATCACTTGCAAATTCTCTATCCTTTCACCCGCAACGATTATAATCTGCTTTGCTTCTTCTTCGGTTTCACCATTATTAGCTCTGAATGTAATACTTTCTGGGGCTTCTTGTGCTTCTTGTGGTCTGTAGAATACCTGGCATAGGATTTGTTTAGCTGTAAGGACGGGTACCATATAATTATCTTCAGAAGCTGGAAATTCTTACAAGTTCCCCCTCCTCAAAGTTCATTCCCGTAGCACCTTTCCCCCACTGATGCTAGTGACCCCCCTTTGTATGCTAATTACCCCTTTGTTCGAGGCGTTATCACATGTAGGTGTGTTCAGTTAAACACTGAGATTTTCAACATACTACTCTACAAAATGATTTTTTCATATTCTTTTGACAAACTATACTTGACTTTTTTACGGAAAATCATGACACACTTTAATGTGACTTATTCTTAATTTTACCATACTAAAGTAAGACTTGAAAATACTATATCGTTTTCTAGTTTTTTATATTATACATCCTTATTTATGTTAGTGTGCTGAGAAAACACAATAAGCAATAGCGTTTTAACAAGCAGTTTAAACTGTCTGTGTCAGTTTTACTTATCTCCATATTAAGTGATTATATAATATGACAGTGATCATTTCTATGTTTATTCATTGCAAATACTTAGTTACTTACCACTTGAACTGTTTAGCTCTTCAAGGTTAACTGACCTAATATATACACTTTTTTTGTAGTATTGTCACCACGTTCTTAAGAATTATATGGACGAGTTGGCAGCTGCCATGGCTGGAC